>NC_091153.1:0-196914 GCF_040958095.1 Procambarus clarkii | reverse complement strand
ATGTAGTCACGGGGATTGTCACGGATGTAGTCACGGGGGTGGTCACCACCAATTATGCCTCAGGTGGTGTCCTGTAGCACCACGTCTGTGTCACAGGTGACCTGGGCAGTGACCTGGGTCGTATCCCGACACGCCTGCCCGGATCATGGGAGTCACGGGCTGCGGTGTTATGCGCTGAGTGTGTGACACTGGTGTTGTCACAGGGGTTGTCACGGGGGTGGTCACGGATGTAGTCACGGGGGTGGTCACCACCAATTATGCCTCAGGTGTTGTCCTGTAGCACCACGTCTGTGTCACAGGTGACCTGGGTCGTGACCTGGGTCGTATCCCGACACGCCTGCCCCGGATCACGGGAGTCACGGGCTACGGTGTTATGCGCAGAGTGTGTGACACTGGTGTTGTCACAGGGGTAGTCACGGGTGTGGACACGGGGGTAGTCACGGGTGTGGTCACAGTGCTGGTCACGGGGGTTGTCACCACTAATTATACCACAGGTGGTGTCCTGTAGACCAACGTCTGTGTCACGGGTGACCTGGGTCGTGACCTGGGTCGTATCCCTACACGCCTGCCCCGGATCACGGGAGTCACGGGCTGCGGTGTTATGCGCAGAGTGTGTGACACTGGTGTTGTCACAGGGGTTGTCACGGGGGTGGTCACTGCTGTTGTCACAGGGGTTGTCACGGATGTAGTCACAGGGGTTGTCACGGATGTAGTCACGGGGGTGGACAGCACCAATTATGCCTCAGGTGGTGTCCGGTAGCACCACGTCTGTGTCACAGGTGACCTGGGTCGTGACCTGGGTCGTATCCCGACACGCCTGCCCCGGATTCCGGGAGTCACGTGCTGTGGTGTTATGCGCAGAGTGTGTGACACTGGTGTTGTCACTGGGGTGGTCACGGGTGGGGTCACTGGAGGTGGCCCCGTCGACTCCGTCTGCTTTCACCTTAGGACTCAACTGGGTCCAGGTCGAGAAGGATACTAAGGGTCCTGATGAAGGCGCACCAGACGGCCACCTCGAGGACCGCCCGTCACGAAGCAACTGGACATGGTCCAGCAGGTCCCAAGGGGTCGTGAAGGTCCGGGGCGTGGAGGGACGATTACCTTCAAGAGGGGGACGTTACTCAACAGTCCCCGCCAGCTGGAGTCGTACTGCCGCTAGAGGAGGCGCAGACGGAGGTGGTTCTGGACCACACCCCAGACGTACCACAACCACACGACACACCACCGCCACCACCATCATCATGGAGGAGTTGATTCTATCAGTACTCATTATTTATGTTTTATTATTTCTGAAAAGTATTTTGTTTTTTACAGAATATTATTAATTTGTTGCTGTATTGTTCATCGCTAATGTTTGGAAATGAGATGTGTTACAACATGCAGAAATACGACACGCACCTGGCAGCTACAGGTGATTGTAGTGGAGTAGCTACCTGGTGATTGTAGTGGTGTAGCTACGTGGTGATTGTAGTGGTGGAGCTACCTGGTGATTGTAGTGGTGGAGCTACATGGTGATTGTAGTGGTGGAGCTTCGTGGTGATTGTAGTGGTGTAGCTACGTGGTGATTGTAGTGGTGGAGCTACCTGGTGATTGTAGTGGTGTAGCTACGTGGTGATTGTAGTGGTGGAGCTACCTGGTGATTGTAGTGGTGGAGCTACCTGGTGATGTAGTGGTGTAGCTACCTGGTGATGGTAGTGGTGAAGCTACCTGGTGATGGTAGTGGTGAAGCTACCTGGTGATGGTAGTGGTGAAGCTACCTGGTGATTGTAGTAGTGGAGCTACCTGGTGATGGTAGTGGTGTAGCTACCTGGTGATGGTAGTGGTGTAGTTACCTGGTGATGGTAGTGATGTAGCTACCTGTTGATGGTAGTGGTGTAGCTACCTTGTGATGGTAGTGGTGGAGCTACCTGGTGATGGTTGTGGTGTAGCTACCTGGTGATGGTAGTGGTGTAGCTACCTAGTGATGGTAGTGGTGTAGCTACCTGGTGATTGTAGTGGAGCCGCTACCTGGTGATTGTAGTCGGGTAGCTACCTGGTGATGGTAGTGGTGTTGCTATGTGGTGATTGTAGTGGTGTAGCTACCTGGTGATGGTAGTGGTGTAGCTACCTGGTGATGGTAGTGGTGTAGCTACCTGGTGATGGTAGTGGTGTAGCTACCTGGTGAGGGTAGTGGTGTAGCTACCTAGTGATGGTAGTGGTGTAGCTACCTGGTGATTGTAGTGGAGCAGCTACCTGGTGATTGTAGTCGGGTAGCTACCTGGTGATGGTAGTGGTGTTGCTACGTGGTGATTGTAGTGGTGTAGCTACCTGGTGATTGTAGTGGGTGTAGCTACCTGGTGATGGTAGTAGTGTAGCTACCTGGTGATGGTAGTGGTGTAGGTACCAGGTGATTGTGTCGTGACGCTGAACCCCGGTTCATTCCGAACACAGCGATTACACAACACATAACACCTTGCCTCAGCAACCGTTACTACCACCGTGTACTCCTACACACACCAGACCCTTGAGGCGTACCACTAGGTTTGTACTGGAACACAATGAATGAACATACGGAAGGTATTTAAAGGCCGTCGGATTTTGTAATTTAATTACAAAGAATAGACTCTGACAAATAATACTATATTAATTAACATACCCTATTAGGTCAATACACTTCCAATACCCATAGACCACTTGACCTCCGCGATCACCACATACACTCGTAACTTCCGCCTAAGTCCCTAATACGGAATGATTACTACAACGCTCCACACCCGGTTAGTCTTACATTCAATACTCACATACTGCAGACTTAACTTGGTCACTAAGATCACAACAGGCTCTCGCATAGCTGTCTGCTACACTTCGCTGCTGCCACAACCGGAGACCTCCAAGGACTTGCTAGTTCCACTTCCACAACCAGACTCACTCCAGTCAGCCATCTACCTCAACCATTTCACCCCACCTCTCAAGGAAGGTATAATCCGATTAACCTTATCCCTAGAGAGGTAATCTTGTTCCTAGAAGCCCGACGAAGAATAATTCCTCTTTCCAGGAATTAATCATTTGGCTAAACAGCTTCGGTCTTAATCCATTGACCTTTCTTAGATATGTGATCCATAGTCTGTCTACTTACATGTACTTCCAATCATCATTCGTTAAGTGTTGTAGTAATGATCCTCTAGCTAATAATTCCTACTAACTTGTGGATTACAACAATTGTAGTGGTGGAGCTACCTGGTGATTGAAGTGGTGTAGCTACCTGGTGATTGTAGTGGTGTAGCTACCTGGTGATGGTAGTGTTGTAGCTACCTGGTGATGGTAGTGATGTACCTACCTGGTGACTGAAGTGGTGTAGCTACGTGGTGATTGTAGTGGTGTTGCTACCTGGTGATGGTAGTGTTGTAGCTACCTGGTGATGGTAGTGTTGTAGCTACCTTGTGATGGTAGTGGTGTTGCTACCTGGTGATGGTAGTGATGTAGCTACCTGGTGATGGTAGTGGTGGAGCTACCTGGTGATGGTAGTGATGTAGCTACCTGGTGATGGTAGTGGTGGAGCTACCTGGTGATTGTAGTGGTGGAGCTACCTGGTAATGGTAGTGGTGGAGCTACCTGGTGATGGTAGTGGTGGAGCTACCTGGTGATGGTAGTGATGTAGCTACCTGGTGATGGTAGTGGTGTAGCTACCTGGTGATGGTAGTGTTGTAGCTACCTGGTGATGGTAGTGGTGTTGCTACCTGGTGATGGTAGTGGTGTAGCTACCTGGTGATGGTAGTGGTGTAGCTACCTGGTGATGGTAGTGGTGGAGCTACCTGGTGATGGTAGTGGTGGAGCTACCTGGTGATGGTAGTGATGTAGCTACCTGGTGATGGTAGTGGTGGAGCTACCTGGTGATTGTAGTGGTGGAGCTACCTGGTAATGGTAGTGGTGGAGCTACCTGGTGATGGTAGTGGTGGAGCTACCTGGTGATGGTAGTGGTGGAGCTACCTGGTGATGGTATTGGTGTAGCTACCTGGTGATGGTAGTGTTGTAGCTACCTGGTGATGGTAGTGGTGTTGCTACCTGGTGATGGTAGTGGTGTAGCTACCTGGTGATGGTAGTGGTGTAGCTACCTGGTGATGGTAGTGGTGGAGCTACCTAGTGATGGTAGTGGTGGAGCTACCTGGTGATAGTAGTGGTGGAGCTACCTACACCTGTGTGTGTGTGTGTGTGTGTGTGTGTGTGTGTGTGTGTGTGTGTGTGTGTGTGTGTGTGTGTGTGTGTGTGTGTGTGTGTGTGTGTGTGTGTGTGTGTGTGTGTGTGTGTGTGTGTGTGTGTGTGTGTGTGTGTGTGTGTGTGTGTATGTGTGTGTATGTGTGTGTGTGTGTGTGTGTGTGTGTGTGTGTGTGTGTGTGTGTGTGTGTGTGTGTGTGTGTGTGTGTGTGTGTGTGTGTGTGTTTTGTGGCAAAAAAAAAAATAATTTGATATATGACAGATGGAAAGGGAGCCGAAAGAGCAAAACCCCCATAAGCACAATTAGATGAATACTCTTGGCCACTCGCTCCTAACACTTTGCCGTTAGGGGGGGGGGGGAAATAACACTTTGCCGTTGGGGGGGGGGGGGGGGATAACACTTTGCCGTTGGGGGGGGGGGGGGAAATAACACTTTGCTGTGGGAGGACAAACACTTTGCCGTGGGGGGACAAACACTTTGCCGTGGGGGGACAAACACTTTGCCGTTGGGGGGGACTAACACTTTGCCGTTGGGGGGGACTAACACTTTGCAGAGGGGGGACAAACACTTTGCCATTGGGGGAGTAACACGTAACTTGCCATGGGGGGACTAACACTTTGCCGTGGGGGTGACTAACAACACGCAAACAGTATGCCCTCAAAACCGCGTGAGCGAGAGGCCCGCAAATCCGAGCGAGCGAGATACCTGCAAAACCTAGCAAGCAAGAGGCCTGCAAAACCTAGCGAGCGAGAGGCCCGCAAAAACCTAGCGAGCGAGAGGCCCGCAAAACCTAGCGAGCGAGAGGCCCGCAAAACCTAGCGAGCGAGAGGCCCGCAAAACCGAGCGAGCGAGAGGCCCTCAAAACCGAGCGAGCGAGAGGCCAGCAAAACCGAGCAAGCGAGAGGCCCGCAAAACAGAGCGAGTGAGAGGCCCGCAAAACAGAGCGAGCGAGAGGCCCGCAAAACAGAGCGAGCGAGAGGCCCGCAAAACAGAGCGAGCGAGAGTCCCGCAAAACAGAGCAAGCGAGAGGCCCGCAAAACTTAGCGAGCGAGAGGCCCGCAAAACCGAGCGAGCGAGAGGCCCGCAAAACTTAGCGAGCGAGAGACCCGCAAAACCGAGCGAGTGAGAGGCCCGCAAAACCGAGCGAGCAAGAGGACCGCAAAACTTAGCGAGCGAGAGGCCCGCAAAACCGAGCGAGCGAGAGGCCCACAAAATCAAGCGAGCGAGAGGCCCGCAAAACAGAGCGAGCGAGAGGCCCGCAAAACAGAGCGAGCGAGACTCCCGCAAAACAAAGCGAGCGAGAGGCCCGCAAAACTTAGCGAGCGAGAGGCCCGCAAAACTGAGCGAGCGAGAGTCCCGCAAAACAGAGCGAGCGAGAGGCCCGCAAAACTTAGCGAGCGAGAGGCCCGCAAAAACGAGCGAGCGAGAGGACCGCAAAACTTAGCGAGCGAGAGGCCCGCAAAACGGAGCGAGCGAGAGGCCTGCATAACCTAGCGAGCGAGAGGCCCGCAAAACCAAGGTCGTGTTAGTCACCTCCACGGCAAGGTGTTAGTCACCTCCACGGCAAAGTGTTAGCCCCCACGGCAAAGTGTTAAGGTAGGAATCTGGTGTTCCTACACCAGGTTATTCCTCAGTTCACGAACTGTAGTTCACTGAGGTCGTGACCTGCCCCGCCTGCCCCGGGTCACGGGAGTCACGGGCTACGGTGTTATGCGCAGAGTGTGTGACACTGGTGTTGTCACAGGGGTAGTCACGGGGGTTGTTTCGGGTGTGGACACGGGGGTAGTCACGGGTGTGGTCACAGTGCTGGTCACGGGGGTTGTCACCACCAATTATGCCACAGGTGGTGTCCTGTAGCACCACGTCTGTGTCACGGGTGATCTAGGTCGTGACCTGGGTCGTATCCCTACACGCCTGCCCCGGATCACGGGAGTCACGGGCTGCGGTGTTATGCGCAGAGTGTGTGACACTGGTGTTGTCACAGGGGTTGTCACAGGGGTTGTCACGGGGGTGGTCACTGCTGTTGTCACAGGGGTTGTCACGGATGTAGTCACAGGGGTTGTCACGGATGTAGTCACGGGGGTGGTCAACACCAATTATGCCTCAGGTGGTGTCCGGTAGCACCACGTCTGTGTCACAGGTGACCTGGGTCGTGACCTGGGTCGTATCCCCACACGCCTGCCCCGGATTCCGGGAGTCACGGGCTGTGGTGTTATGCGCAGAGTGTGTGACACTGGTGTTGTCACGGGGGTGGTCACGGGTGGGGTCACTGGAGGTGGCCCCGTCGACTCCGTCTCCTTCACTTAGGACTCAACTGGGTCCAGGTCGAGAAGGATACTAAGGGTCCTGATGAAGGCCCACCAGACGGCCACCTCGAGGACGCCCGTCACGAAGCACCTGGACATGGTCCAGCAGGTCCAGGGGGTCGTGAAGGTCCCGGGGCGTGGAGGGACGATCACCTTCAAGAGGGGGACGTTACTCAACAGTCCCCGCCAGCTGGAGTCGTACTGCCGCTAGAGGAGGCGCAGACGGAAGTGGTTCTGGACCACACCCCAGACGTACCACAACACACGACACACCACCGCCACCACCATCATCATGGAGGTGTTGATTCTATCAGTACTCATTATTTATGTTTTATTTTTTCTGAAAAGTATTTTGTTTTTTACAGAATATTATTAATTTGTTGCTGTATTGTTCATCGCTAATGTTTGGAAATGAGATGTGTTACAACATGCAGAAATACGACACGCACCTGGCAGCTACCAGGTGATTGTAGTGGAGTAGCTACCTGGTGATTGTAGTGGTGTAGCTACGTGTTGATTGTAGTCGTGGAGCTACCTTGTGATTGTAGTGGTGGAGCTACCTGGTGATTGTAGTGGTGGAGCTTCGTGGTGATTTTAGTGGTGTACCTACGTGGTGATTGTAGTGGTGGAGCTACCTGGTGATTGTAGTGGTTTAGCTACGTGGTGATTGTAGTGGTGGAGCTACCTGGTGATTGTAGTGGTCGAGCTACCTGGTGATGGTAGTGGTGAAGCTACCTGGTGATGGTAGTGGTGAAGTTACCTGGTGATGGTAGTAGTGGAGCTACTTGGTGATTGTAGTAGTGGAGCTACCTGGTGATGGTAGTGGTGTAGCTACCTGGTGATGGTAGTGGTGTACCTACCTGGTGATGGTAGTGATGTAGCTACCTGTTGATGGTAGTGGTGTAGCTACCTTGTGATGGTAGTGGTGGAGCTACCTGGTGATGGTAGTGGTGTAGCTACCTGGTGATGGTAGTGGTGTAGCTACCTAGTGATGGTAGTGGTGTAGCTACCTGGTGATTGTAGTGGAGCCGCTACCTGGTGATTGTAGTCGGGTAGCTACCTGGTGATGGTAGTGGTGTTGCTATGTGGTGATTGTAGTAGTGTAGCTACCTGGTGATGGTAGTGGTGTAGCTACCTGGTGATGGTAGTGGTGTAGCTACCTGGTGATGGTAGTGGTGTAGCTACCTGGTGATGGTAGTGGTGTAGCTACCTAGTGATGGTAGTGGTGTAGCTACCTGGTGATTGTAGTGGAGCAGCTACCTGGTGATTGTAGTCGGGTAGCTACCTGGTGATGGTAGTGGTGTTGCTACGTGGTGATTGTAGTGGTGTAGCTACCTGGTGATTGTAGTGGTGTAGCTACCTGGTGATGGTAGTGGTGTAGCTACCTGGTGATGGTAGTGGTGTAGATACCAGGTGATTGTAGTGGTGGAGCTACCTGGTGATTGAAGTGGTGTAGCTACCTGGTGATTGTAGTGTTGTAGCTACCTGGTGATGGTAGTGTTGTAGCTACCTGGTGATGGTAGTGATGTACCTACCTGGTGACTGAAGTGGTGTAGCTTCGTGGTGATTATAGTGGTGTTGCTACCTGGTGATGGTAGTGTTGTAGCTACCTGGTGAGGGTAGTGTTGTAGCTACCTTGTGATGGTAGTGGTGTTGCTACCTGGTGATGGTAGTGATGTAGCTACCTGGTGATGGTAGTGGTGGAGCTACCTGGTGATGGTAGTGATGTAGCTACCTGGTGATGGTAGTGGTGGAGCTACCTGGTGATTGTAGTGGTGGAGCTACCTGGTAATGGTAGTGGTGGAGCTACCTGGTGATGGTAGTGGTGGAGCTACCTGGTGATGGTAGTGATGTAGCTCCCTGGTGATGGTAGTGGTGGAGCTACCTGGTGATTGTAGTAGTGGAGCTACCTGGTGATCGTAGTGGTGGAGCTACCTGGCGATGGTAGTGATGTAGCTACCTGGTGATGGTAGTGGTGGAGCTACCTGGTGATGGTAGTGGTGTAGCTACCTGGTGATGGTAGTGTTGTAGCTACCTGGTGATGGTAGTGGTGTTGCTACCTGGTGATGGTAGTGGTGTAGCTACCTGGTGATGGTAGTGGTGTAGCTACCTGGTGATGGTAGTGGTGGAGCTACCTGGTTATGGTAGTAGTGGAGCTACCTGGTGATAGTAGTGGTGGAGCTACCTACACCTGTGTGTGTGTGTGTGTGTGTGTGTGTGTGTGTGTGTGTGTGTGTGTGTGTGTGTGTGTGTGTGTGTGTGTATGTGTGTGTATGTGTGTGTGTGTGTGTGTGTGTGTGTGTGTGTGTGTGTGTGTGTGTGTGTGTGTGTGTGTGTGTGTGTGTGTGTGTGTGTGTGTGTGTGTGTGTGTGTGTGTGTGTGTGTGTGTGTGTGTGTGTGTGTGTGTGTGTGTGTGTGTGTGTGTGTGTGTGTGTGTGTGTGTGTGTGTGTTTTGTGGCAAAAAAAAAATAATTTGATATATGACAGATGGGAAGGGAGCCGAAAGAGCCAAACCCCCATAAGCACAATTAGATGAATACACTTGGCCACTCGCTCCTAACACTTTGCCGTTAGGGGGGGGGGGGAAATAACACTTTGCCGTTGGGGGGGGGGGAATAACACTTTGCCGTTGGGGGGGGGGAAATAACACTTTGCTGTGGGAGGACAAACACTTTGCCGTGGGGGGACAAACACTTTGCCGTGGGGGGACAAACACTTTGCCGTTGGGGGGGACTAACACTTTGCCGTTGGGGGGGACTAACACTTTGCAGAGGGGGGACAAACACTTTGCCATTGGGGGAGTAACACGTAACTTGCCATGGGGGGACTAACACTTTGCCGTGGGGGTGACTAACAACACGCAAACAGTATGCCCTCAAAACCGCGTGAGCGAGAGGCCCGCAAATCCGAGCGAGCGAGATCCCTGCAAAACCTAGCAAGCAAGAGGCCCGCAAAACCTAGCGAGCGAGAGGCCCGCAAAAACCTAGCGAGCGAGAGGCCCGCAAAACCTAGCGAGCGAGAGGCCCGCAAAACCTAGCGAGCGAGAGGCCCGCAAAACCGAGCGAGCGAGAGGCCCTCAAAACCGAGCAAGCGAGAGGCCAGCAAAACCGAGCAAGCGAGAGGCCCGCAAAACAGAGCGAGCGAGAGGCCCGCAAAACAGAGCGAGCGAGAGGCCCGCAAAACAGAGCGAGCGAGAGGCCCGGAAAACAGAGCGAGCGAGAGGCCCGGAAAACAGAGCGAGCGAGAGGAACGCAAAACCGAGAGAGCGAGAGGCCCGAAAAACAGAGCGAGCGAGAGTCCCGCAAAACAGAGCAAGCGAGAGGCCCGCAAAACTTAGCGATCGAGAGGCCCGCAAAACCGAGCGAGCGAGAGGCCCGCAAAACTTAGCGAGCGAGAGACCCGCAAAACCGAGCGAGTGAGAGGCCCGCAAAACCGAGCGAGCGAGAGGACCGCAAAACTTAGCGAGCGAGAGGCCCGCAAAACCGAGCGAGCGAGAGGCCCGCAAAATCAAGCGAGCGAGAGGCCCGCAAAACAGAGCGAGCGAGAGGCCCGCAAAACAGAGCGAGCGAGAGGCCCGCAAAACTTAGCGAGCGAGAGGCCCGCAAAAACGAGCGAGCGAGAGGACCGCAAAACTTAGCGAGCGAGAGGCCCGCAAAACGGAGCGAGCGAGAGGCCTGCATAACCTAGCGAGCGAGAGGCCCGCAAAACCAAGGTCGTGTTAGTCACCTCCACGGCAAGGTGTTAGTCACCTCCACGGCAAAGTGTTAGCCCCCACGGCAAAGTGTTAAGGTAGGAATCTGGTGTTCCTACACCAGGTTATTCCTCAGTTCACGAACTGTAGTTCACTGAGGTCGTGACCTGCCCCGCCTGCCCCGGGTCACGGGAGTCACGGGCTGCGATGTTATGCGCAGAGTGTGTGACACTGGTGTTGTCACGGGTGTTGTCACAGGGGTGGTCACTGGGGTAGTCACGGATGTGGTCACGGATGTAGTCACGAGTGTAGTCATCACCAATTATGCCACAGGTGGTGTCCTGTAGCACCACGTCTGTGTCACGGGTGACCTGGGTCGTGACCTGGGTCGTATACCGACACGCCTGCCCCGGATCACGGGAGTCACGGGCTACGGTGTTATGCGCAGAGTGTGTGACACTGGTGTTGTCACAGGGGTAGTCACGGGGGTTGTCACGGGTGTGGACACGGGGGTAGTCACGGGTGTGGTCACAGTGCTGGTCACGGGGGTTGTCACCACCAATTATGCCACAGGTGGTGTCCTGTAGCACCACGTCTGTGTCACGGGTGATCTAGGTCGTGACCTGGGTCGTATCCCTACACGCCTGCCCCGGATCACGGGAGTCACGGGCTGCGGTGTTATGCGCAGAGTGTGTGACACTGGTGTTGTCACAGGGGTTGTCACGGGGGTGGTCACGGATGTAGTCACGGGGGTGGTCACCACCAATTATGCCTCAGGTGGTGTCCTGTAGCACCACGTCTGAGTCACAGGTGACCTGGGTCGTGACCTGGGTCGTATCCCGACACGCCTGCCCCGGATCACGGGAGTCACGGGCTACGGTGTTATGCGCAGAGTTTGTGACACTGGTGTTGTCACAGGGGTAGTCACGGGGGTTGTCACGGGTGTGGACACGGGGGTAGTCACGGGTGTGGTCACAGTGTTGGTCACGGGGGTTGTCACCACCAATTATGCCACAGGTGGTGTCCTGTAGCACCACGTCTGTGTCACGGGTGATCTAGGTCGTGACCTGGGTCGTATCCCTACACGCCTGCCCCGGATCACGGGAGTCACGGGCTGCGGTGTTATGCGCAGAGTGTGTGACACTGGTGTTGTCACAGGGGTTGTCACTGCTGTTGTCACAGGGGTTGTCACGGATGTAGTCACAGGGGTTGTCACGGATGTAGTCACGGGGGTGGTCAACACCAATTATGCCTCAGGTGGTGTCCGGTAGCACCACGTCTGTGTCACAGGTGACCTGGGTCGTGACCTGGGTCGTATCCCCACACGCCTGCCCCGGATTCCGGGAGTCACGGTCTGTGGTGTTATGCGCAGAGTGTGTGACACTGGTGTTGTCACGGGGGTGGTCACGGGTGGGGTCACTGGAGGTGGCCCCATCGACTCCGTCTCCTTCACTTAGGACTCAACTGGGTCCAGGTCGAGAAGGATACTAAGGGTCCTGATGAAGGCCGACCAGACGGCCACCTCGAGGACGCCCGTCACGAAGCACCTGGACATGGTCCAGCAGGTCCAGGGGGTCGTGAAGGTCCCGGGGCGTGGAGGGACGATCACCTTCAAGAGGGGGACGTTACTCAACAGTCCCCGCCAGCTGGAGTCGTACTGCCGCTAGAGGAGGCGCAGACAGAGGTGGTTCTGGACCACACCCCAGACGTACCACAACACACGACACACCACCGCCACCACCATCATCATGGAGGTGTTGATTCTATCAGTACTCATTATTTATGTTTTATTTTTTCTGAAAAGTATTTTGTTTTTTACAGAATATTATTAATTTGTTGCTGTATTGTTCATCGCTAATGTTTGGAAATGAGATGTGTTACAACATGCAGAAATACGACACGCACCTGGCAGCTACCAGGTGATTGTAGTGGAGTAGCTACCTGGTGATTGTAGTGGTGTAGCTACGTGTTGATTGTAGTGGTGGAGCTACCTTGTGATTGTAGTAGTGGAGCTACTTGGTGATTGTAGTGGTGTAGCTACGTGGTGATTGTAGTGGTGGAGCTACCTGGTGATTGTAGTGGTGTAGCTACGTGGTGATTGTAGTGGTGGAGCTACCTGGTGATTGTAGTGGTGGAGCTACCTGGTGATGGTAGTGGTGAAGCTACCTGGTGATGGTAGTGGTGAAGCTACCTGGTGATGGTAGTAGTGAAGCTACTTGGTGATTGTAGTAGTGGAGCTACCTGGTGATGGTAGTGGTGTAGCTACCTGGTGATGGTAGTGGTGTAGCTACCTGGTGATGGTAGTGATGTAGCTACCTGTTGATGGTAGTGGTGTAGCTACCTGGTGATTGTAGTGGAGCCGCTACCTGGTGACTGTTGTCGGGTAGCTACCTGGTGATGGTAGTGGTGTTGCTATGTGGTGATTGTAGTGGTGTAGCTACCTGGTGATGGTAGTGGTGTAGCTACCTGGTGATGGTAGTGGTGTAGCTACCTGGTGATGGTAGTGGTGTAGCTACCTGGTGATGGTAGTGGTGTAGCTACCTAGTGATGGTAGTGGTGTAGCTCCCTGGTGATTGTAGTGGAGCAGCTACCTGGTGATTGTAGTCGGGTAGCTACCTGGTGATGGTAGTGGTGTTGCTACGTGGTGATTGTAGTGGTGTAGCTACCTGGTGATTGTAGTGGTGTAGCTACCTGGTGATGGTAGTGGTGTAGCTACCTGGTGATGGTAGTGGTGTAGATACCAGGTGATTGTAGTGGTGGAGCTACCTGGTGATTGAAGTGGTGTAGCTACCTGGTGATTGTAGTGGTGTAGCTACCTGGTGATGGTAGTGTTGTAGCTACCTGGTGATGGTAGTGATGTACTTACCTGGTGACTGAAGTGGTGTAGCTACGTGGTGATTGTAGTGGTGTTGCTACCTGGTGATGGTAGTGTTGTAGCTACCTGGTGATGGTAGTGTTGTAGCTACCTGGTGATGGTAGTGGTGTTGCTACCTGGTGATGGTAGTGATGTAGCTACCTGGTGATGGTAGTGGTGGAGCTACCTGGTGATGGTAGTGATGTAGCTACCTGGTGATGGTAGTGGTGGAGCTACCTGGTGATTGTAGTGGTGGAGCTACCTCGTAATGGTAGTGGTGGAGCTACCTGGTGATGGTAGTGGTGGAGCTACCTGGTGATGGTAGTGATGTAGCTACCTGGTGATGGTAGTGGTGGAGCTACCTGGTGATTGTAGTGGTGGAGCTACCTGGTGATCGTAGTGGTGGAGCTACCTGGCGATGGTAGTGATGTAGCTACCTGGTGATGGTAGTGGTGGAGCTACCTGGTGATAGTAGTGGTGTAGCTACCTGGTGATGGTAGTGTTGTAGCTACCTGGTGATGGTAGTGGTGTTGCTACCTGGTGATGGTAGTGGTGTAGCTACCTGGTGATGGTAGTGGTGTAGCTACCTGGTGATGGTAGTGGTGGAGCTACCTGGTGATGGTAGTGGTGGAGCTACCTGGTGATAGTAGTGGTGGAGCTACCTACACCTGTGTGTGTGTGTGTGTGTGTGTGTGTGTGTGTGTGTGTGTGTGTGTGTGTGTGTGTGTGTGTGTGTGTGTGTGTGTGTATGTGTGTGTATGTGTGTGTGTGTGTGTGTGTGTGTGTGTGTGTGTGTGTGTGTGTGTGTGTGTGTGTGTGTGTGTGTGTGTGTGTGTGTGTGTGTGTGTGTGTGTGTGTGTGTGTGTGCGTGTGTGTGTGTGTGTGTGTTTTGTGGCAAAAAAAAAATAATTTGATATATGACAGATGGGAAGGGAGCCGAAAGAGCCAAACCCCCATAAGCACAATTAGATGAATACTCTTGGCCACTCGCTCCCAACACTTTGCCGTTAGAAGGGGGGGAGAATAACACTTTGCCGTTGGGGGGGGGGAATAACACTTTGCCGTTGGGGGGGGGGGAAATAACACTTTGCTGTGGGAGGACAAACACTTTGCCGTGGGGGGACAAACACTTTGCCGTTGGGGGACTAACACTTTGCAGAGGGGGGACAAACACTTTGCCATTGGGGGAGTAACACGTAACTTGCCATGGGGGGACTAACACTTTGCCGTGGGGGTGACTAACAACACGCAAACATTATGCCCTCACAACCGCGTGAGCGAGAGGCCCGCAAATCCGAGCGAGCGAGATCCCTGCAAAACCTAGCAAGCAAGAGGCCCGCAAAACCTAGCGAGCGAGAGGCCCGCAAAAACCTAGCGAGCGAGAGGCCCGCAAAACCTAGCGAGCGAGATGCCCGCAAAACCTAGCGAGCGAGAGGCCCGCAAAACCTAGGGAGCGAGAGGCCCGCAAAACCGAGCGAGCGAGAGGCCCTCAAAACCGAGCGAGCGAGAGGCCCGCAAACCGAGCAAGCGAGAGGCCCGCAAAACAGAGCGAGCGAGAGGCCCGCAAAACAGAGCGAGCGAGAGGCCCGCAAAACAGAGCGAGCGAGAGGCCCGCAAAACAGAGGGAGTGAGAGGAACGCCAAACAGAGTGAGCGAGAGGCCCGGAAAACAGAGCGAGCGAGAGGAACGCAAAACCGAGCGAGCGAGAGGCCCGGAAAACAGAGCGAGCGAGAGTCCCGCAAAACAGAGCAAGCGAGAGGCCCGCAAAACTTAGCGAGCGAGAGGCCCGCAAAACCGAGCGAGCGAGAGGCCCGCAAAACTTAGCGAGCGAGAGGCCCGCAAAACCGAGCGAGCGAGAGGCCCGCAAAACCGAGCGAGCGAGAGGACCGCAAAACTTAGCGAGCGAGAGGCCCGCAAAACCGAGAGAGCGAGAGGCCCGCAAAATCAAGCGAACGAGAGGCCCGCAAAACAGAGCGAGCGAGAGGCCCGCAAAACAGAGCGAGCGAGAGTCCCGCAAAACAGAGCGAGCGAGAGGCCCGCAAAACTTAGCGAGCGAAAGGCCCGCATAACAGAGCGAGCGAGAGTCCCGCAAAACGGAGCGAGCGAGAGGCCCGCAAAACTTAGCGAGCGAGAGGCCCGCAAAAACGAGCGAGCGAGAGGCCAGCAAAACAGAGCGAGCGAGAGGCCTGCATAACCTAGCGAGCGAGAGGCCCGCAAAACCAAGGTCGTGTTAGTCACCTCCACGGCAAGGTGTTAGTCACCTCCACGGCAAAGTGTTAGCCCCCACGGCAAAGTGTTAAGGTAGGAATCTGTTGTTCCTACACCAGGTTATTCCTCAGTTCACGAACTGTAGTTCACTGAGGTCGTGACCTGCCCCGCCTGCCCCGGGTCACGGGAGTCACGGGCTGCGGTGTTATGCGCAGAGTGTGTGACACTGGTGTTGTCACGGGTGTTGTCACAGGGGTGGTCACTGGGGTAGTCACGGATGTGGTCACGGATGTAGTCACGGGTGTAGTCATCACCAATTATGCCACAGGTGGTGTCCTGTAGCACCACGTCTGTGTCACGGGTGACCTGGGTCGTGACCTGGGTCGTATACCGACACGCCTGCCCCGGATCATGGGAGTCACGGGCTGCGGTGTTATGCGCAGAGTGTGTGACACTGGTGTTGTCACAGGGGTGGTCACGGATGGGATAGTCACGGATGTGGTCACGGATGTAGTCACGGGTGTAGTCACCACCAATTATGCCACAGGTGGAGTCCTGTAGCACCACGTCTGTGTCACAGGTGACCTGGGTCGTGACCTGGGTCGTATACCGACACGCCTGCCCCGGATCACGGGAGTCACGGGCTGCGGTGTAATGCGCAGAGTGTGTGACACTGGTGTTGTCACTGGGGTAGTCACGGGGGTTGTCACGGATGTAGTCTCGGGGGTGGTCACATCCAATTATGCCACAGGTGGTGTCCTGTAGCACCACGTCTGTGTCACAGGTGACCTGGGCCGTGACCTAGGCCGTGACCTGGGTTGTATCCCGACACGCCTGCTCCAGATCATGGGAGTCACGGGCTGCGGTGTTATGCGCAGAGTGTGTGACACTGGCGTTGTCACAGGGGTTGTCACGGATGTAGTCACGGGGGTGGTCACCACCAATTATGCCTCAGGTGGTGTCCTGTAGCACCACGTCTGTGTCACAGGTGACCTGGGCCGTGACCTGGGTCGTATCCCGACACGCCTGCCCCGGATCATGGGAGTCACGGGCTGCGGTTATATGCGCTGAGTGTGTGACACTGGTGTTGTCACAGGGGTTGTCACGGGGGTGGTCACAGATGTAGTCACGGGGGTGGTCACCGCCAATTATGCCTCAGGTGGTGTCCTGTAGCACCACGTCTGTGTCACAGGTGACCTGGGTCGTGACCTGGGTCGTATCCCGACACGCCTGCCCCGGATCACGGGAGTCACGGGCTACGGTGTTATGCGCAGAGTGTGTGACACTGGTGTTGTCACAGGGGTAGTCACGGGGGTTGTCACGGGTGTGGTCACAGTGCTGGTCACGGGGGTTGTCACCACCAATTATGCCACAGGTGGTGTCCTGTAGCACCACGTCTGTGTCACGGGTGATCTAGGTCGTGACATGGGTCGTATCCCTACACGCCTGCCCCGGATCACGGGAGTCACGGGCTGCGGTGTTATGCGCAGAGTGTGTGACACTGGTGTTGTCACAGGGGTTGTCACGGATGTAGTCACGGGGGTGGTCAACACCAATTATGCCTCAGGTGGTGTCCGGTAGCACCACGTCTGTGTCACAGGTGACCTGGGTCGTATCCCCACACGCCTGCCCCGGATTCCGGGAGTCACGGGCTGTGGTGTTATGCGCAGAGTGTGTGACACTGGTGTTGTCACGGGGGTGGTCACGGGTGGGGTCACTGGAGGTGGCCCCGTCGACTCCGTCTCCTTCACTTAGGACTCAACTGGGTCCAGGTCGAGAAGGATACTAAGGGTCCTGATGAAGGCCCACCAGACGGCCACCTCGAGGACGCCCGTCACGAAGCACCTGGACATGGTCCAGCAGGTCCAGGGGGTCGTGAAGGTCCCGGGGCGTGGAGGGACGATCACCTTCAAGAGGGGGACGTTACTCAACAGTCCCCGCCAGCTGGAGTCGTACTGCCGCTAGAGGAGGCGCAGACGGAGGTGGTTCTGGACCACACCCCAGACGTACCACAACACACGACACACCACCGTCACCACCATCATCATGGAGGTGTTGATTCTATCAGTACTCATTATTTATGTTTTATTTTTTCTGAAAAGTATTTTGTTTTTTACAGAATATTATTAATTTGTTGCTGTATTGTTCATCGCTAATGTTTGGAAATGAGATGTGTTACAACATGCAGAAATACGACACGCACCTGGCAGCTACCAGGTGATTGTAGTGGAGTAGCTACCTGGTGATTGTAGTGGTGTAGCTACCTGGTGATTGTAGTGGTGGAGCTTCGTGGTGATTGTAGTGGTGTAGCTACGTGGTGATTGTAGTGATGGAGCTACCTGGTGATTGTAGTGGTGTAGCTACGTGGTGATTGTAGTGTTGGAGCTACCTGGTGATTGTAGTGGTGTAGCTACGTGGTGATTGTAGTGGTGGAGCTACCTGGTGATTGTAGTGGTGGAGCTACCTGGTGATGGTAGTGGTGAAGCTACCTGGTGATGGTAGTGGTGAAGCTACCTGGTGATGGTAGTAGTGAAGCTACTTGGTGATTGTAGTAGTGGAGCTACCTGGTGATGGTAGTGGTGTAGCAACCTGGTGATGGTAGTGGTGTAGCTACCTGGTGATGGTAGTGATGTAGCTACCTGTTGATGGTAGTGGTGTAGCTACCTTGTGATGGTAGTGGTGGAGCTACCTGGTGATGGTAGTGGTGTAGCTACCTGGTGATGGTAGTGGTGTAGCTACCTAGTGATGGTAGTGGTGTAGCTACCTGGTGATTGTAGTGGAGCCGCTACCTGGTGACCCAGCAAACACAATTCATCTACACAACGTTCGCCTATCTCTTCCCAAAGGTGTGGGAATGATTTGCATTGAGAATGGTGCAGGAGTGCCTTTGAGAAACTTTTACTCAAAAAATCCAAACACAAAGGTTTAATTATAAATTGTTTTTCTACAATTATTTTCTTCCAAATGTAAAACAAATAGTTTTTACATGTTTAAATATAAAATTGATGGTGTTTTTTTGTAAAATTCATTAATAAATTGTGAATGATATATATTGGCTGAGTGAAACCTTTAAAATCCATTTAGTTACAATTTGAACAGAAAAAAGTAGTTTTCCAAATTTTCTAAAAATCGCTCTTTTTAACACAATTTGACTCCTTATGCATTCCACTAAACACTATATCATGTTTAAATATATAATTTATGTATTATTCCCTAAAATAATTTATATAAATTATATAAGTTGCTGGAAAGTGGTGTTAAAGATTCTGAAAACCTTTTGTTGTGTTATAATTGGAATGTTCTTATATATGTCTCAAGTTCACAGTTTATCAAACAAGAATATTAACATTCGTCAACTCTTAAAATCTTATATGTTATCTTGCTGGTGCAAAATGGGTGAATCTTTAGGAACAGCTATAGTATCTATATATCACAAATGGTGTTTTCCCTAACTCAAACAATGTAGAGTTTATTATTCTACACATATTTCTAATGACTCTTAGATGTTTACATTCTCTGAAGTATAATTGTGAAGGCTGTGTCCATCACTCTCAACACAGATTCTTAAACTCCTCTCTGCAGGTTCAACTATATAATTAGTTTCCATTTTGAATCTCCATGGACATTTGTATCCAAAATGAAACCAATGTGGTTTCCTTCAGCGCCTTCAGCCAGCACATTTGCTCATTCATTTCCACAGATTCCAACATGGTAGGGGATTTACAGAAATTCATATTCATATATTCATATTGTTATATATTAAAAATATGAATGCAGTTCAATATGATAAGACAAATACATGAGTTTATGATAAATTCGTTTTCTGTGATATACCATTGATATGCTCTTTTTTTCTTTAAACGGCAGACTAAACTAAAGTGCTCACATCAACAGATTTGATGTATAAATGGTCAACGCTCAACAGAGTTAGTATAAATGTATTAGTGTAAATCTTACTTGTCTCATTGTTAATTCACATTCAATGTCAACTTGTGGTTTTGATGTGGCACGTTTGGCCAAGACACCCCACCCCATTATGCACCCCATACCCATCTTGTGGGCGGTTGTGGAAAGGGTTACAGAGGCACATAATGGGCTCAGGGACTGAACCCCACAATTCATTTAGCTAAGCAAGTTACAATCTTGATGAGCTAGTTACAAAATTCAATATAAGTCATCACATCAACAATGGGTTCGAGATCGACCTCAAGTACAGGTTCTAAATTAAGCAACTGACATATGTGGAGAGCTAGTATCAAAATTTATATGTTTGTCCTGCACACCGTCCCCCATCCAGTGGGCAGCGGTGGATAGGTTACAATCACTTAGTTGTTATCTACAGTTAGCAAACTGGGGATATTTGGCTAAAATTTCTGGTAGCAGATCATTTTGAATGAAATATTGACACATCGCTGGAACATTGGTTATAGAATTGTCTCTAAATTCATGTATCTTTTCGCACTCCATCACATAGTGACGGAGGGTGTGCGAATAATTTTGTTGACACAGTTTACATTTGGTCAGGTCTACATCAGCAGATAATGAGAATTCCCAGAGATACTTGTAACCGAGTCTAAGCCGAGCAGTAGTAACATCTAGAAGTCTGCTGATTTTATTGGATGATCCATAGATGTGTGGCTCCTCTTGTATGATATGTATGATAGATGGAATTACTAGTTCCAGTTTCTAGGCAGGCGATGAGTACTCACAATAACCTTAATTAAGCGTCAAAACAAAAATGTGTATACTCTTTTTACTCTCCTGACCTTAGTTCTCGAGCTATGTATTTCATTTTGGTACCAACGTGTTCGCAATAACATTCTCTAGAAGAAAATCAGCAAAAACGGTCACCAAAAGTTATATGAATACCAGCACCCAATAAATACCTACGTAGATGACTCGCCGTGAGTGCCCACGAGCAACAAAATGTTTTTACTCTTGGGATTGTTATCACTTCCACACTTGTCCTACAGCGTTAATTTTGGTATCAATGTACTCGCAATGAAATTCCCAACACGGTGATATGAATATAAACGTAGAATAATGGTCGCTGCCCACCCGCAAGAGTGTGGGAAGTGGCGGAACTGTTACCCAGTATTGGTGACAAGACGACACATGGGCGATACAGTGCTTTGAAAGTTTATAATAATTTCACTGTCCTGACATTATTATTGTATGTACGTCATTCATTTTTGTGCCAATGTTTTCGCAATAGAATGTTCTATGAGCCCGTAGGTAAAAAAGAGCAACAAAGCGTAAGATAGAATAGCACCATATATAAAACAACGCTGGTACATATCAGTGAGCGTCAAACACACACGAAATGTGTGTGTTTGATGGTGGTCAAACGATGTTTGATGTGTTTGATCAGGTGATGTCCTGATCCGCATAATTAAAGTATGAATTATGTTGAGAAAAAATAAGAAAAAAGGGAAAAAACAGGGGTGGGAGAAACATGACAGAAAAAGAGTAAAAATACAATTTGGTCAACAAAACAGCATTGTTTAAAATAAAAGATATGGATTGACATTTTGGTGGTTAGGTAGGTTACATTGAGTTAATTAGGTAGTACTTAGTGTTTATCTGTTATAGATAGGAGCTGCATGCCTGGTATGGGCCAATAGGCCTTCTGCAGTTACCTTTGTTTTTATGTTTTTGCCCTGTAACCTAAATGGTTAGAGAGGCACAAATATGGGCTTAGGGACTGAACCCCACACTACATTTAGCTAAGCTGGTTACAATCTTGATGATATAGTTACAAAATTCTGTATAAGTCGTCACATTATTAATGGGTTCGAGATCAACCACAATTTCCTGAATGGATATAACAAAGGGGATATTAATAGGTTATTAAAATTGTCAACACACGATAGAACACGAAACAATGGGTATAAATTGGATAAGTTTAGATTTAGGAAAGACTTGGGTAAATACTGGGTCAGTAACAGGGTTGTTGATTTGTGGAATTTTTCTTAACTTATAAATTTATCTTTATTTATCTTAAACTGGTTGGGAGAGGTACAGTTTTTAACATAATTGGGAAGGTCATTCCACATTCGAGGTCCCTTGATTTGTAAAGCATTTCTAGTTTGACTAAGTCGTACTCTTGGAATATCAAATAGGTATTTGTTTCTGGTGTGGTGCTCATGGGATCTGTTACAACCTTCTAGGAAGCTTTTAGGGTCAGGATTGACATTACAGTGCAGCGTTTTATATATATAAAATACACATGAGAGTATGTGCAGGGACTTAATATCTAACATATTCAGAGATTTGAGTAAGAGGTCCATATATACTGCCCGGTTGCCTGAAATGCTATATGCCTACTATATTGGCTTTAGGTATTGTATGCACTAGCTCTATCTATAAATCCAACATTATGTTTGTAAATCAACTATGTATGTACTTTCCTGAATAAAATTGACTTTACTGTACACTTATATGCTCTGTGGATTTGTTATCCCCTATCGTTTGGGAGAAAAAAAATGACTAATACGTTCGGCAAATGACTTTGACTTCAACTTCACTTTGACTTCGTTCATGTCATCGTATTTTCCGTAATATATAAAGGTTATGACAATGCAATTATATTATTGTGTGCAAATAAGTTGGAAGTTTCATGTACCCTAAAAATAGTAAAATAAAGAATAAGAATAATTAAATAATTGTTGTAGTAAATTGTCACACGTTCATCATACGCAAACGAACACACAGTTTGGAGCGTCAGTACAACAAGACCGCCGCCATTTTAAAACACGGCCTCGAATGTAAGTAATGTTTTTCTCGTACTAACACTGTATTATGCAATAGATTAGGTCTTGAATTCACAAATTTAGTTGTTACATCTGACAGAGTATGTTAAACTGTGTAATGCTGGTCCATGTTGACGTATTTGTGGGCTTGGTTGGTTTAAATGTGATGGCACCCCAATAAGGGCACCCCACAACTGCTGCATATTCTAGCTTTGGACTAGCAAAAGTGGTGAACAATTTCGTTAGTATTTCGCCATCCATGTATTTAAAAGCAATTCTGAAGTTGGAATGCATGGCATAGGCTCCTCACACAATGTTCTTTATGTGGTCCTCAGGTGATAGTTTTCTATTTAGAACCACCCCTAGATCTCTTTCTTTATCAGAATTCCTTAAAGATTTCTCACATGGTTTTCCTAATGATAGATTGTGCGCTGTAAGGGACAGGTGGGATGTATGGATTAGTTGATAATAGTTCCAGTCCACCTGTAGACAGGGATCTCACATCAGCTTGTATATTATACAAGGATAAGATTTGATGAATTCAGTTATTTGACTGAACACTGGCTCTGTTTAAATCAGAGATTTAAACATACATAGTCTAACCTAGCTCCTTTCTTTTTTACCTAGCTTTTACCTAGCCTAACCTAGCTTTTTTTTCCCAAGCTGGTCTACGGCCCCTGGGTTTTACGAACTTTTTTTCCCAAGCCGGTCTATGGCGTGTATGTTAAATAAACCAAATTTTTCACTTTTGACAATTGAGCACCTGCTACATCCAGATTCTAGGGAGGAAAGGAATATAATATAATATCTAATATATCTATCTGTGTGAAATAGATTAAATCCATTTATTTGATATTCAGCTAATAGTTCTGTATTTTCTACATTCATCAATGTTTTGGTAAGTGCAATAATATGTATTGTTTCATTGCAGATTAGAGATTCAAGATAGTTCTAGATTTCCGAAGTACTGAAACGCGCGCCATACAGGCTTGGTGGATCTAGGTGCAAGGTAAAATTATTTACATTTACTTTTGTATTTATATGCATATATGCATTTATATGCATTATTCTATAGAATAATAGATCTCGAAATAATTTTGCAAAAATAGTGGCATTTACTATTTTAAAAAGCTCGGGTGCAGGGGGGGGGGGTTGTGTAAAAGCCTGGTTTGTGCCTCGGAGAGGCTATGGGATCCAGTAAGATCGTCCTTCCTTTCCTCCCTAGAATCTGGATGTAGCAGGTGCTCAATTGTCAAAAGTGAAAAATTGGTTTTGTCTTCCGAATGCACCATATCTGTAATTTTTCTAATAATCTTTTAAAAATAGTAAATGCCACTATTTTTGCAAAATTATTACGAGATCTATTATTCTAATAAGAGTTTGATAAAATACAGTAGACTGCCTACTGGTTTTACCTGTAATAAGGTTTGATACAGATGATTATCCGTTCCAGGGGATTAAATAGCCGTTCTATGGCCCCAGGGTTTTCTCAAATTTTCTTTCATAGCCGGTCTATGGCCCCTGGGTTTTACAAACTTTTTTTCCCAAGCCGGTCTATGGCCCCTGGGTTTTACGAACTTTTTTTCCCAAGCCGGTCTATGGCGTGTATGTTAAATAAACCAAATTTTTCACTTTTGACAATTGAGCACCTGCTACATCCAGATTCTAGGGAGGAAAGGAATATAATATAATATCTAATATATCTATCTGTGTGAAATAGATTAAATCCATTTATTTGATATTCAGCTAATAGTTCTGTATTTTCTACATTCATCCATGTTTTGGTAAGTGCAATAATATGTATTGTTTCATTGCAGATTAGAGATTCAAGATAGTTCTAGATTTCCGAAGTACTGAAACGCGCGCCATACAGGCTTGGTGGATCTAGGTGCAAGGTAAAATTATTTACATTTACTTTTGTATTTATATGCATATATGCATTTATATGCATTATTCTATAGAATAATAGATCTCGTAATAATTTTGCAAAAATAGTGGCATTTACTATTTTAAAAAGCTCGGGTGCAGGGGGGGGGGGTTGTGTAAAAGCCTGGTTTGTGCCTCGGAGAGGCTATGGGATCCAGTAAGATCGTCCTTCCTTTCCTCCCTAGAATCTGGATGTAGCAGGTGCTCAATTGTCAAAAGTGAAAAATTGGTTTTGTCTTCCGAATGCACCATATCTGTAATTTTTCTAATAATCTTTTAAAAATAGTAAATGCCACTATTTTTGCAAAATTATTACGAGATCTATTATTCTAATAAGAGTTTGATAAAATACAGTAGACTGCCTACTGGTTTTACCTGTAATAAGGTTTGATACAGATGATTATCCGTTCCAGGGGATTAAATAGCCGTTCTATGGCCCCAGGGTTTTCTCAAATTTTCTTTCATAGCCGGTCTATGGCCCCTGGGTTTTACGAACTTTTTTTCCCAAGCCGGTCTATGGCCCCTGGGTTTTACGAACTTTTTTTCCCAAGCCGGTCTATGGCGTGTATGTTAAATAAACCAAATTTTTCACTTTTGACAATTGAGCACCTGCTACATCCAGATTCTAGGGAGGAAAGGAATATAATATAATATCTAATATATCTATCTGTGTGAAATAGATAAAATCCATTTATTTGATATTCAGCTAATAGTTCTGTATTTTCTACATTCATCCATGTTTTGGTAAGTGCAATAATATGTATTGTTTCATTGCAGATTAGAGATTCAAGATAGTTCTAGATTTCCGAAGTACTGAAACGCGCGCCATACAGGCTTGGTGGATCTAGGTGCAAGGTAAAATTATTTACATTTACTTTTGTATTTATATGCATATATGCATTTATATGCATTATTCTATAGAATAATAGATCTCGTAATAATTTTGCAAAAATAGTGGCATTTACTATTTTAAAAAGCTCGGGTGCAGGGGGGGGGGGGTTGTGTAAAAGCCTGGTTTGTGCCTCGGAGAGGCTATGGGATCCAGTAAGATCGTCCTTCCTTTCCTCCCTAGAATCTGGATGTAGCAGGTGCTCAATTGTCAAAAGTGAAAAATTGGTTTTGTCTTCCGAATGCACCATATCTGTAATTTTTCTAATAATCTTTTAAAAATAGTAAATGCCACTATTTTTGCAAAATTATTACGAGATCTATTATTCTAATAAGAGTTTGATAAAATACAGTAGACTGCCTACTGGTTTTACCTGTAATAAGGTTTGATACAGATGATTATCCGTTCCAGGGGATTAAATAGCCGTTCTATGGCCCCAGGGTTTTCTCAAATTTTCTTTCATAGCCGGTCTATGGCCCCTGGGTTTTACGAACTTTTTTTCCCAAGCCGGTCTATGGCCCCTGGGTTTTACGAACTTTTTTTCCCAAGCCGGTCTATGGCGTGTATGTTAAATAAACCAAATTTTTCACTTTTGACAATTGAGCACCTGCTACATCCAGATTCTAGGGAGGAAAGGAATATAATATAATATCTAATATATCTATCTGTGTGAAATAGATTAAATCCATTTATTTGATATTCAGCTAATAGTTCTGTATTTTCTACATTCATCCATGTTTTGGTAAGTGCAATAATATGTATTGTTTCATTGCAGATTAGAGATTCAAGATAGTTCTAGATTTCCGAAGTACTGAAACGCGCCATACAGGCTTGGTGGATCTAGGTGCAAGGTAAAATTATTTACATTTACTTTTGTATTTATATGCATATATGCATTTATATGCATTATTCTATAGAATAATAGATCTCGTAATAATTTTGCAAAAATAGTGGCATTTACTATTTTAAAAAGCTCGGGTGCAGGGGGGGGGGGGGGTTGTGTAAAAGCCTGGTTTGTGCCTCGGAGAGGCTATGGGATCCAGTAAGATCGTCCTTCCTTTCCTCCCTAGAATCTGGATGTAGCAGGTGCTCAATTGTCAAAAGTGAAAAATTGGTTTTGTCTTCCGAATGCACCATATCTGTAATTTTTCTAATAATCTTTTAAAAATAGTAAATGCCACTATTTTTGCAAAATTATTACGAGATCTATTATTCTAATAAGAGTTTGATAAAATACAGTAGACTGCCTACTGGTTTTACCTGTAATAAGGTTTGATACAGATGATTATCCGTTCCAGGGGATTAAATAGCCGTTCTATGGCCCCAGGGTTTTCTCAAATTTTCTTTCATAGCCGGTCTATGGCCCCTGGGTTTTACGAACTTTTTTTCCCAAGCCGGTCTATGGCCCCTGGGTTTTACGAACTTTTTTTCCCAAGCCGGTCTATGGCGTGTATGTTAAATAAACCAAATTTTTCACTTTTGACAATTGAGCATCTGCTACATCCAGATTCTAGGGAGGAAAGGAATATAATATAATATCTAATATATCTATCTGTGTGAAATAGATTAAATCCATTTATTTGATATTCAGCTAATAGTTCTGTATTTTCTACATTCATCCATGTTTTGGTAAGTGCAATAATATGTATTGTTTCATTGCAGATTAGAGATTCAAGATAGTTCTAGATTTCCGAAGTACTGAAACGCGCGCCATACAGGCTTGGTGGATCTAGGTGCAAGGTAAAATTATTTACATTTACTTTTGTATTTATATGCATATATGCATTTATATGCATTATTCTATAGAATAATAGATCTCGTAATAATTTTGCAAAAGTAGTGGCATTTACTATTTTTAAAAGATTATTAAAAAATTTACTGATATGGTGCATTCGGAAGACAAACCCAATTTTTCACTTTTGACAATTGAGCTCGGGTGCAGGGGGGGGGGGGTTGTGTAAAAGCCTGGTTTGTGCCTTGGAGAGGCTATGGGATCCAGTAAGATCGTCCTTCCTTTCCTCCCTAGAATCTGGATGTAGCAGGTGCTCAATTGTCAAAAGTGAAATTTGAGGATTTGAACCTGCGTCCGGGAGCATCCCAGACACTGCCTAAATCGACTGAGCTACAACAGGGTAAAAGGATCCAGGAAGTTCAGTAGAAGTTTGGTTTCAACCCTTTTACCCTGTCGTAGCTCAGTCGATTAAGGCAGTGTCTGGGATGCTCCCAGACACAGGTTTGAATCCTCATCACGGCCCTTGTGGATTTGTTCATTTGATGCATCACGTTATTGTGATCTGTGTGTGATGATGTAAGGGCGAAGAGGGAGAACGGCCTGTTGACATAGCTCGGGTGCAGGGGGGGGGTTGTGTAAAAGCCTGGTTTGTGCCTCGGAGAGGCTATAGGATCCAGTAAGTTCAGTAGAACTTCGGTTTCAACCCTTTTACCCTGTTGTAGCTCAGTCGATTAAGGCAGTGTCTGGGATGCTCCCGGACGCAGGTTCGAATCCTCGTCACGGCCCTTGTGGATTTGTTCATTTGATGCATCACGTTATTGTGATCTGTGTGTGTAATTCTTCACTTGCTACAGCAACAGGAATGTGTGTGTATGTATTTGTGTTGTTGAATATGACCGAAAGTGTAAGATTAATGATTCTAACACAAATCGTCTGAATATTTGTTTTTCTTCACTGTCGAGAGTAGTTAAAAAAATTTACTCGAGTTTATTTTCTCACTTTATTTATGGTCCTTAAGTCCCTCTCCTTAATGCTGCTGCTGTTTCTCGCATCTTTGCATCGCTTGTATGTTTGGGGGTTTGGCCTCTTGGTATATATTGATTCCATTTGTGTGTGTTTGGGTCTCAGGCCCTCTCGCAATTTCTGTTGAACAAACCCCTTTTCCTAGTTCTGCATCTCTCCTTTGGTACAAATTTTGTTGTGCTTTTATCATATATTTCACAAAACTTGACATACATTTCATTTACTTCATGTCCTATCAGCAAGTGTTTGTCAAATTCTTTAAGGAAAGTTTATCATCCTGATTGCAGATCTCTAGCGCTATTATGTCAACTTCTTGTGGATTCGCAATCATTATTTACTTTACCTTTAGGTGTTCTTTCACCAGCACAGCAACACTGTACCTCTCCCAACCAGTTTAAGATAAAAACTAAGTACTAACTAATTAACTCAATGTAACCTACCTTAACCCCCAAAATGTCAACCCATGTCTTCTATTTTAAACAATGCTGTTTTGTTGACCAAATTGTATTTTTGTTTTTTTCTGCAATGTTTCCCCCCCCCCCCCACCACTCTACCACCACATTGAGTTTAGTAGCTCTGTGCACGTCAGGTGCTGTTTAATATACAGACCTACTCCTCCATTTGACCTAGTTTCTCTATCACATCTATATCACTTTGTGCTTTAGCCCTGGTGGAGCTTGGTCCACCAGGCTGTTGTTTGGAGTGGCCCGCAGATCCACATACAGTCTGCATATGATATACAGTCTGTTGATCAATTAAACTACAGTAGTTAGTTTTTATCATCCGAATGCACCAATATGTGTTCATTCTTCCCAGATGAAGGAACTAGGTAATATTCATCATCTGAATGCACCATCTGATGCTTTAACACACTCATGATACACGAGAGGTTTAAAAAACTTTTAAAACTTTTAAAACTTTTTGACCTATGTATTTAAAAGCAATTCTAAAGTTAAAAAGTGTAGCATAGGCCCCTCGCAGAATGTTCTTAATATGATCCTCAGGTTATAGTTTTCTATCTAAAACCACCCCTAGATCTCTTTCTTGATCAGAATTCTTTATAGATCTCTGTGGCTCGATCATAGAAACTGCTCTAAATCCTTGTTGGCCTGGATCGTGGAGGTCATTGGTCTCTATAAAACTAGTAATCTGACTCCTGATCACTCTCAAATAATTTTATTATGTGGGATGTTAGTGCAACTGGTCTATAATTCTTTGCCAATGCTTGTGTTGTGTTGTGTTGTTTTGGTAGTGATGTGCAATGTGTTGTTTTGGTAGTGATTCGTCCAGTTCTGGTAGTAGTGCGGTTGTTGTGTGGTGTAGTACTTGAGTGCTTGTTAATGACTTGTATTCCAGTCTTGTGGGTATCTCCTTTCCCCTACGGGCCAACTGCTTTGTTCTTACCTAGCATTTTGCTTTGTTTGGGTATGAATGTTTGTGTGCCGTATATTTTGCAAAATTTGCCATATATCTCATTATTTACTCCTCTGCCTAGCAACAAGTCTGTCTAATTATACTCATTAACTGTTTTTCAAAGTTCCCCATAGTGTCCTTTATTGAAATCGAGTTCATGAACCGTTTCAATGTTCTTATTTTCTTCTAGATTATATCTTAAAGTATATTTAAATGTTATTGTTATTATTGTTATTAAATGTTATTGTGACATTGCATTGCAATTGAGCTATGTTGTTTACCATACCGTTCATTTCGTGAGTATAAGTATAGATGCCACACTTGTGACAGGTAAAACCATGCCTTTTTTGAAAAACAGCACCGTCTGTTGCACGTAAGAGCAACCCACACTATATTATGTTGCGATATTATTTCAATATTTCCGATTGCATTGATAATTTGAATTTTCATAGATTTCAATTTATTTTCATTTCGATTTAATAATTTTGTGTGACATTGCATTGAAATTGAGCTGTGTTGTTTACCATACTGTTCATTTCATGAGTATAGTTTATTTTTTTATTTTTTTCATTTCATTTTTTTAGCTGTTCTTATTTTTCAGTGATGGGAATATCAGATCATTTGATGTTCCCAATTTTCTGATGGAAGCATCAGACCATTATAGAATGCATCGGATGAGGAAGTTTGGAATGGTGGGGAGGACGAGAGGGGGGTATGGTGGGGAAGACGAGGGGACAGAGGAGAGGGTAATGGTGGGGAGGACGAGGGGACTGGGGAGTTGGGGATGGTGGGGACAGGGGAATGCTGGGGAGGACAAAGGGACAGGTGAATGGGAGATGGTGGGGGAGGAAGAAGGACAGGGGAGGGGAAAATGGTAAGGAGGACGATGGGACAGGGAAGTAGGAATAGTGGGGATGATGTGGGGACAGGGAAGTGGGAAGGACGAGAGGACTGTGGAATGGGGAATAGCAAAGTGAATTATAATTATATATATTAATTAATTCTTATAAATTTCCAGAAGCCTGTATCAACACCCACACTAATGCAACTGAAAGAGATGTTGAGACAAGTATTGCTGATATGTTGAAGAACGCCCCAAACAAACTCGGTGGAAACAGATACAAGGTAAAGTTTGCCAATTTGCTGTAGTCTAATTCAATTTCTTTATAGTAATCTTCGAGAACATTTATGCTATGAATAAGATAAAATAATGTAACTGATTTTGACTAAATATGTAGATATATTTAATTTTCTGAGCACTAATAATGAAAGAAAACCAAAATAAGAGGTGGCTACTATCTCTAATAATGGGCTGGAATAATGCAGGATATAATAATATATATATATATATATATATATAAATATGACAATGTCAGACCACGGAGGAAGAATGAAACAGGAATTTCCTTAAGTACTTTTGTATATTAAATACATTTTCAGAAGGTCCTTCTGAAGATGTATTTAATATACAAAAGTACTTAAGGAAATTCCTGTTTCATTCTTCCTCCGTGGTCTGACATTGTCACATTCTTAATCACGTGTTTATTTTCGTGATATACACACATATATATAAATATATATATATATATATTTATATATATATATATTTATTTTTATAAATATATATGATATATAGATTCTATATAGATTCTATTCTATTATTCTATTCTATTCTATAGTTTTATATAGATTCTTGTTTTAGTTTTTTTTTCTATAATATGGAAACGGTTTTTAATTAATAAATTAAATATTATATAATAAAATAATGTATTATTGAAAACAATTAGTAACAAACAATATTTCATTACAGGGTGGTGAAGCAAGAAGACATGTGCATCACACAGCAGACTTGGATATGACGAAGAATGAAAATGGCTAATGTCTATATAGAAGAATCTATATGTGTTTATATATAGACACATATAGATTCCTATATATAACCTATATATATATATGTGTGTATATATATTATAATATATATATATATATATATATATATATATATATATATATATATATATATATATATATATATATATATATTATAATATATATATATATATATATATATATATATATATATATATATATATATATATATATATATATATATATATATATATATATTATATATATATATATATATATTATAATATATATATATATATATATATATATATATATATATATATATATATATATATATATATATTTATATATATATATATATTTTTATATATTTATATATATATATATATATATATATATATATATATATATATATATATATATTAGGTTAGGTTTGGTAGGGTTGGTTAGTTATCATATATCTATGTATAACTAGCTAGTTTTACCTTTATATATATATTATTTATATATATATATATATATTATATAAAAAGTTTGTGAGGAAGACCTTTGGTGCCAATGTGGGGACCCATAGCCTCGGAGAAGAAAATAAAAAGTATTCAGAGGAGACCTTGTGGTCACTCACTAAACACTAATATTATCTTCTACCACCCCCATTCTTTTGTATGTACACATATATTTGCTTTATTTGAACTTTGTTACAAAGAGGGAGTTACATATAGGTTACAAAGATGGTTATCATATATATATTATTTATATATATATATATATTATTTATATATATATATTATTTATATATATATATATATTATTTATATATATATATATTATTTATATATATATATATTATTTATATATAAATATATTATTTATATATAAATATATTATTTATATATAAATATATTATTTATATATAAATATATATATATATATAATATATATACTATTACACTACATTCTTATGTATTACACTAATATATATATATATATATATATATATATATATATATATATATATATATATATATATATATATATATATATATATATATATATATATATATATATATTATATAAATTATTTATATATATATTATATATATAATTATATAGGTCATATGTTTTTGTATTTTTGCTGATTTGTTAGTAAATAATAAAAGAAATATAAATTATTTGATTTTTTTACCCTTAAATTGTTTTAATATTTAAATTGAAAACAATAATATAATATAAAAAAATATAAGAAAAATAATAATAAATTATAAAATAAAATATAATAAAAATATAATATAATATAAAATAATATAATTTAATTTCAAGAAATTTAACTTTAAACACAAAGATGTGAAAAGGGTTCAGATAAGGCTCAAACCTTTCACAAGAGATTCATATTGGTGTATGAATGGATTATGAATGACTCATGTTAGGAGTGTAAGTTGCCACAACATCTCAAATTAGTGTTAGATACATATGTCTTGGTTATAAGTTTTGGAAACCTATTTAAGTCCACACACAATATCGTATCTGATACGATAAAACAAACGTTTCCAATACTTTCAAATACTTTCCAGATATGTTGTGGCAACCTAAAATTGTTTGCTGGGGATTGTAGTCGGGTAGCTACCTGGTGATGGTAGTGGTGTTGCTATGTGGTGATTGTAGTGGTGTAGCTACCTGGTGATGGTAGTGGTGTAGCTACCTGGTGATGGTAGTGGTGTAGCTACCTGGTGATGGTAGTGGTGTAGCTACCTGGTGATGGTAGTGGTGTAGCTACCTAGTGATGGTAGTGGTGTAGCTACCTGGTGATTGTAGTGGAGCAGCTACCTGGTGATTGTAGTCGGGTAGCTACCTGGTGATGGTAGTGGTGTTGCTACGTGGTGATTGTAGTGGTGTAGCTACCTGGTGATTGTAGTGGTGTAGCTACCTGGTGATGGTAGTGGTGTAGCTACCTGGTGATGGTAGTGGTGTAGATACCAGGTGATTGTAGTGGTGGAGCTACCTGGTGATTGAAGTGGTGTAGCTACCTGGTGATTGTAGTGGTGTAGCTACCTGGTGATGGTAGTGTTGTACTTACCTGGTGACTGAAGTGGTGTAGCTACGTGGTGATTGTAGTGGTGTTGCTACCTGGTGATGGTAGTGTTGTAGCTACCTGGTGATGGTAGTGTTGTAGCTACCTGGTGATGGTAGTGGTGTTGCTACCTGGTGATGGTAGTGATGTAGCTACCTGGTGATGGTAGTGGTGGAGCTACCTGGTGATGGTAGTGATGTAGCTACCTGGTGATAGTAGTGGTGGAGCTACCTGGTGATTGTAGTGGTGGAGCTACCTGGTAATGGTAGTGGTGGAGCTACCTGGTGATGGTAGTGGTGGAGCTACCTGGTGATTGTAGTGGTGGAGCTACCTGGTGATCGTAGTGGTGGAGCTACCTGGCGATGGTAGTGATGTAGCTACCTGGTGATGGTAGTGGTGGAGCTACCTGGTGATAGTAGTGGTGTAGCTACCTGGTGATGGTAGTGTTGTAGCTACCTGGTGATGGTAGTGGTGTTGCTACCTGGTGATGGTAGTGGTGTAGCTACCTGGTGATGGTAGTGGTGTAGCTACCTGGTGATGGTAGTGGTGGAGCTACCTGGTGATGGTAGTGGTGGAGCTACCTGGTGATAGTAGTGGTGGAGCTACCTACACCTGTGTGTGTGTGTGTGTGTGTGTGTGTGTGTGTGTACTCACCTAGTTGTACTCACCTAGTTGTGTTTGCGGGGGTTGAGCTCTGGCTCTTTGGTCCCGCCTCTCAACCGTCAATCAACAGGTGTACAGATTCCTGAGCCTATCGGGCTCTGTCATATCTACACTTGAAACTGTGTATGGAGTGAGCCTCCACCACATCACCCCCTAATGCATTCCATTTGTCAACCACTCTGACACTAAAAAAGTTCCTTCTAATATCTCTGTGGCTCATTTGGGCACTCAGTTTCCACCTGTGTCCCCTTGTGCGTGTTCCCCTTGTGTTAAATAGACTGTCTTTATCTACCCTATCAATCCCCTTCAGAATCTTGAATGTGGTGATCATGTCCCCCCTAACTCTTCTGTCTTCCAGCGAAGTGAGGTTTAATTCCCGTAGTCTCTCCTCGTAGCTCATACCTCTCAGCTCGGGTACTAGTCTGGTGGCAAACCTTTGAACCTTTTCCAGTTTAGTCTTATCCTTGACTAGATATGGACTCCATGCTGGGGCTGCATACTCCAGGATTGGCCTGACATACGTGGTATACAAAGTTCTGAATGATTCTTTACACAAGTTTCTGAATGCCGTTCGTATGTTGGCCAGCCTGGCATATGCCGCTGATGTTATCCGCTTGATATGTGCTGCAGGAGACAGGTCTGGCGTGATATCAACCCCTAAGTCTTTTTCCTTCTCTGACTCCTGAAGAATTTCCTCTCCCAGATGATACCTTGTATCTGGCCTCCTGCTCCCTACACCTATCTTCATTACATTACATTTGGTTGGGTTAAACTCTAACAACCATTTGTTCGACCATTCCTTCAGCTTGACTAGGTCTTCTTGAAGCCTCAAACAGTCCTCTTCTGTTTTAATCCTTCTCATAATTTTAGCATCGTCCGCAAACATTGAGAGAAATGAATCGATACCCTCCGGGAGATCATTTACATATATCAGAAACAAGATAGGACCGAGTACAGAGCCCTGTGGGACTCCACTGGTGACTTCACGCCAATCGGAGGTCTCACCCCTCACCGTAACTCTCTGCTTCCTATTGCTTAGATACTCCCTTATCCACTGGAGCACCTTACCAGCTACACCTGCCTGTCTCTCCAGCTTATGTACCAGCCTCTTATGCGGTACTGTGTCAAAGGCTTTCCGACAATCCAAGAAAATGCAGTCCGCCCAGCCCTCTCTTTCTTGCTTAATCTGTGTCACCTGATCGTAGAATTCTATCAAGCCTGTAAGGCAAGATTTACCCTCCCTGAATCCATGTTGGCGATTTGTCACGACGTCCCTTCTCTCCAGATGTGTTACCAGGTTTTTTCTCACGATCTTCTCCATCACCTTGCATGGTATACAAGTCAAGGACACTGGCCTGTAGTTCAGTGCCTCTTGTCTGTCGCCCTTTTTGTATATTGGGACCACATTCGCCGTCTTCCATATTTCTGGTAGGTCTCCCGTCTCTAGTGATTTACTATACACTATGGAGAGTGGCAAGCAAAGTGCCTCTGCACACTCTTTCAGTACCCATGGTGAGATCCCATCTGGACCAACCGCCTTTCTAACATCCAGATCCAGCAGGTGTCTCTTGACCTCCTCTCTCGTAATTTCGAACTCCTCCAAGGCCGCGTGGTTTACCTCCCTTTCTCCTAGCACAGTGACCTCACCCTGTTCTATTGTGAAGACCTCCTGGAACCTCTTGTTGAGTTCCTCACACACCTCTCTGTCATTCTCTGTATACCTGTCCTCGCCTGTTCTAAGTTTCAATACCTTTTCTTTCACTGTTGTTTTCCTTCTGATGTGACTGTGGAGTAGCTTTGGTTCGGTCTTGGCTTTGTTTGCTATATCATTTTCAAAATTTTTCTCTGCTTCTCTTCTCACCCTGACGTACTCATTCCTGGTTCTCTGTGTGTGTGTGTGTATGTGTGTGTATGTGTGTGTGTGTGTGTGTGTTATTATAGACTATGGGTTGGTTGGTGTTGTCGTCGTTGATCCTTCACTATGGACAACCCAACCCACAACTCGGCAGAGTGCTTATACTAGGAGATCACCCTTGGCGCTTCTGGCTCTTGGAGAGGGGCTCAGCGTCACACGTTTAGGGGATGCGGCTCCAACACTTAGCCTCGTTGTCACGTGCACACACCCACTCGAGCCGCTGTGACTCCCCACTCTCTCCTTATGAGATATGATCTCCTCAATCCCCTATGACTTATTAGTATTACCTCTTACCCTGTCCACAGCAGTGGTTCTTGGTTCTTTCTCTCTCTCTCTCCTTCTTCACTACTTCCTGGGAAGCCTCACTAGGACAAGGGCAAACACCAGCAAATTGTGACACGTTTACTGGACAAAGCACATACACGATACATACACACATATAATAATAATGAATCCTATACTCGATAATCACAATCAGGTTGCACTCCAACACCATCAGAACTCTATTATCAGCTTATCCAGTGGTATCCTATCTCCTGGTTCACCACCTGATACTATTAACCTCCTCAAGTTGGTCAAGCCTACATACACTGTTGCACTATCAGCAAGATAATGTACATATAGAAAATCAGCATTTGAATGCAATAACATATACCAGTATAAATGTTCATTGATACACAACAATGATTAATCGATCAATATCAGTCCTAAAACGCATACATCTGTAGGTAATCCAGCCTACGACTGTAACTCTAAACTTCAGAATAAAAAAACTCCTTGACATAAGAATGCCAACAGTCACTCACCTCTCACTGCGTCTTGCACGCTAATGACAACCAAACACTATCGACTCCCTATAAGTAATCCACCAGAACTTCCCTTCCACCTCTGGAAGTTCACAACCCTAATATCCTTAGGTTCTTCCGGGCTTCACTACCAGGATCCTCTGCAGCTCCTCCAGGCTGCTATCATGAAGTTTCCTTGAGTAACTACGGTGCTTCACCCTTCAGCTAGGTTCCTCCACAGCTCTCTTGGCTGCTACACCATGAAGTTTCCCCGAGCAACTGTGGTACTTCTCCACCTCTACAGAAGCACATGACACTCCTCTTCACTGCTGCTTCTCCTCACAGCTCGAGGTCCTCTGCTCCACTACCTTGGAGTCTCATCAGCTACTTCATCTGCTGGCTTCGAAGTTCTCAGCAACTTCTTCCCCAAAGACAAACCACAGATTAACTGGTCGAGGGCGCTTCTCCCTCTGACGGCGTCTGGTCACCGCGCTTCCACGGCCCACAATAATGCTTCTGGGCGATTTAATATCTGCTCGTCGACCAGGACTTGAGACCACAACGTTCCCAGCTCGATTCCACAGCTGGTACGTCTGCACACTTCTCTTCTCTTAGAGATATATCACTAGGGGTTCCCTTCTGACGGGAGCTCAACGGAGCGCGGCTTCCCCCTGCGATGTCTGGCACTCAAGTGAGGTCAAGGTCCTCCAGAAGCGAGCCTCACGCCTCCAGCAAAATGTCCACATCTCCTAGCCCGTCATTTATCTATTTTCTTCTGCATTGCCCATAATCTCAAACTGTTACACATATCCAACCAACTATTTTACATATGCGTTATCACCTCAATACTTGCTAGACCTTCTAGTTAGGTCAGGCTTGCTGAATAACTCTCAAGGAGGGAGACTCGTTTCTCCTGTAGGCTGAGATCATAACACTCCCCTCCCCTTATTTTTGAGAGTTATTCCAGTGGCAAAGCTCGGGATAATACATCCGCCACTACACTGTCTCGTTCTTCAACCAATATACTCTCTTAGGAGTCTACAATTAATTCGTTGCACCTTGCAACATCTGGCTCACAACTCTCCAGAAATATGATCTTCTCACAAACGATTTGACTTCTCTGACACCTCTTAGCTAGGCTGTCCTCTTTGGACGCCTGCACTCCATTGGTCCACTCTACTTACTGTCTCCACCCTCCGTTTCCTCGTCTTCCTCTCTTCACGTCCAGAGTCAGACATCTACTGTCTGTACCTCCTCTGTCGTCTTCACTCTTCCATCTACTGCCATTATACTTTCGTCTCCTGTCATCATACTTCACTCCCTCGTCTTCACCGACGATCCTCCCTTTCGTCTCCTCATTTATCCAAGACCTCATCCTGTTTGACTTCCTTCGCATCCTCGGATTTCTTCTATTCCTCCATGCTTGTATCATCTTCCTCTTCCCACACTTCTCACTTCTATACAACTCCATTTCTTCTCCTTCAACACTCCTTCTTTGTTCCCTAAAAGTTTCTTCGGGCACTGTATTACATCCAACAGCACTCGACCATACATGTCGCTTTGCCTCTCCCAAAGTGCTCGTAAGCATCTCTCCACACATACTGTCTCTTCTCCTTTCATTTTCTCGGCTATTACTCTTCTTCACTATCTTTTCTTCACGTTTCCTGTGGAACATGTCAACTCTTGACATCTCAAACAACTTAACTCCACTATCTATATGCCTCTGTGCTCGTGGACCACTTGACGCTCTACTCTCGTCCTCTGTATGTCCACATCTTTCCTCATTCCTACTCAGCACATTTGCATTCACCTTCCGACCCTTAATTTCAGCAGTCTGGGCTCTACTCAGGTCCGCTCTCTTCACATGATTCTTCTTCGGCTGGGTCATCCTCACTTTCGACCTCACCGAGACTCCATTTGCCTGGGCTGGACCTTCATCAAACAGCCACGCTATGTCTATATCGATCTCTTCCACCGGCTGAATCGACACTGTCTCACCTTCTCCAGTGTCTTCCTCGTCGGCCACCTCTGCCTTCGTCACTACCGAGACAGGGTTTTCAATGGCTTGGCGGTCTCCTGACTCATCTCCTCGGATGTCAGTCAGGTTCACACTCTCAGGTGTCCCACCCGTGCCGTGGCCTTCTGGGCTCTCCTCTGGCACAGTCTCCGCTATGACTCTTGGCAACACCTTTGTCCCACACAAGTCATTTCCCAGGATCACTTGGACTCCTGGAATAGGTATGTCGGGGCATACTCCCAACATCACCTCCGCCGACACATATTCCGACCTTAGCTGGACAGTACAAACGGGCATGTCACTCTCCGACAATAACCCATATACTTTCATCTTCCCACTGCCAGCTAACCGTCGATCATTCCCAATCAGGCTTCTCGCAATCAAGCTCTGATTAGCTCCGGTATCTCTTAAGATACCAACTTCTACCTCAGGTTGGCTTCCTATACTGATCCAACCTTTGCTCATGAACGGCCTATACCTCTCGTTCACTAAGTTCGCTCTCTGTGGTTTGTCTTGGAACACATTGATATATTTGTTTCGGGGGTCACACATGGCCAGGGTCACAACTCTCTTGCCCTGCCGACAATCTCGCATCACGTGACCCAATCCGTTACAATTGTAACATCTCATCTGGGAAAAGTCTCTTCTATATGTACCAGAGTAGCTCTGACTCTGCCCACTCACATGAGAGTTCCTCGGGCCAGACGTACTACTCGTACTCTGTGGAGCTTTACTGGACTCTTGATTTCCTGGATAACGATTAGTTTCTCGTTTAGCTCCTCCATCCTCACTTTCAGATGAAGTGCGCGACCTACTCTTCTGAGTTTTAGGGTACTTACTTTTATCTGCCCATTTATCAAAATTTTTCTCACCCCAGACTCCTCTGGGTCTTTCAGAATTTCTTCCTCCCCAGACTCCATTGGATCTGCCATTGCTGCGTCTCACCTCGCTTCTCACTCTGTTCTCCCTCAAGCTCTTGTATGCTTCGGTAATCATATCCGCCCTATCTGCGGCATCTTTCACCTCCATTATCCCTGCTTCTTGGATCTTGAACTTTGTTTCGGGATGCATCATCTCCAAGAACTTCTCCATGACCATCAGTTGCTTCAGGTCAGCATAAGATCCAACTCCAGCAGCCTCAATCCACTTCTGGAATCGTCTTTCCAGATCCCTTGCTGTCTCAGCAAACGTACACGCTCCAACTTTGATCATCTCTCTGAAGCGCTTCCTATAAGCCTCTGAGGTTAACTGAAACGAGCGCAATATGCTGCTCTTTACTGTGGCGTAATCCTGGCACTCTTCCAGTGACAATTGGGTGTATGCCTCCCTGGCTGCACCGGTCAATCTTAACTGGACCAGCTGGGCCCATTCCTCCTGTGGCCACTCCTTGATACTGGCTACTTTCTCAAAATGCTCGAAGAAGCTCTCTGCCTCTTCGGGCACAAACAAGGGAATGTCCTTCTCCCTAACCCTAACATCTGGTGGGTGTGATACCTGGGTGGTGCTCTCTGGCAACCCATGTTCAATCCTTTGTTCAGCCAAGGTTCTATTCGCTTCTATCTGCATTTGTTTTGTTCTCTCTTTTTCTTTTTCGACCTTGTTACGGCCCTCTCGGGACGCAACGGGGTTCTTACTCTGATGTAGTTAGAGGAAGATATATATCCGACCCCAAGCCAGTAGAGGCTTTCAAGGGATGTGATCCGTGACGCAAGTAACTTAAAGGGAGTAGGGAAAGAAAGCTAAGAACTTAATATAATATAATCTTCACCATCACCATTTAAATATATAAAATAATAGAGTACACAAGGGGGAGGGGTATTAACACTTTACAAGGGGATCAACACTGTAGTCTTCTGCTGGAGACTATGGATCCTCGAAGCTAGGTGCTGAGTCCGCGGTGCTTTCTTCGTGGCCTCAAGACGTGTCCTCTGAGAACGCCGAGTCTACCCTGGCCACAGGTCAGCCACAACACAGGTCCACTGGGGGCACCGTCGTGGAGGCCGTCAACCACACGTCCAGCAGGTCTGCTGGCAGGTACTGAGCCAACAAGGCTGGTACGGCCACTCCACGAACGATATAAGGGGTACGCCCCAGACAGGAGTCTCGTGTGATATCACCAATCACCCTCCTGTCCTCAATACCCCAGTGGATTATCGTCTCCGACCGTCGGTCCCGGGTAAATCCTTCCACTGCCACTCCACTGGCAGGTTTAACACACCACAGTGTTCTTCCGGGGGGACGACGTCACGACAGCTGCAGCAAACTTCACTGTATGGAGACTGGCTGCCTCGGGTAGACTGACTCCACCTTCAACACAGTGGTCCCAGGTTGGCTCTGTAAGCAGACACGTCATTAATAACCGGGACACTAATACACCACACTCACAGGCTCAGATACTAACGCCTGACGTATCCAGCCCATAGATGGCGCTGTCGTCGGAGCACCACCTCACCAGAGGTCAGGAGCGGCGGTGTTGAGCGCTGAACCAGACTGGAAACTGGTCCTCGAGGCCAGTACACGCTGTCCTCACTAGGTGTCGTCGTTCGTTTGGCGGGGGTTTCGGGAGCTGACCCACAGATGGCGTGTTTGTCACTGCTCCAGGCTCGGATGCTGAATCCGGGTCCGTAACAGACCTGGGCTTTTTCTTTTTCGACCTGGGCTTTTTCTTTTTCTTGTTCCAACTCCAGTTCTCTTACTCTGGTTTTCTCTTTTTCTATTTCCAGTCTGGTTTTCTCTTTTTCCTTCTCGGCTTCATTCTTCATCTGGAGTTCCAATTTCATCTTTTCCAGCTGGAACTGTCTCTCCTTGTCCTCACGCTGCATCTGGAGCTCTAACTGGAATCTCTCCAAGCTCCTATTCCGGCTACTCCTGCTACTGCGGCTACTCTTGCTGCTCCTACTCGATCCCTGGGATCTCACTTCATCCTGCCCATCATCCTCCTTTCCACTTTCAGCTCCTTTCTGGGCTCCTTGCTCTGCCGCTTCATTTTTGGCTCTTAACTGTCTAAGGATCTCATCCTTCATCCCAGCTACTTTAGATGCTTTCAACCTAATGCCACATTTTTCTGCTATTTGCTTCAATTGATCCCTCGTGCAACCTTCCAAGTCCTCAGGCTTGCCTGACTCCACAAATGCTTGCACCTTATCCATCTTGTCCTGTGAGTCTTCCCAAGAGAGAGAGTATACACCTGCGGTCACACAGTTTATCTATTTCAGCAAGGGTGTACAAATCCACTCTTGGACAGGGTGTGGGTGTGTCAGTTCACTCTCCCGGACACAGGCCCCCAATTTATTATAGACTATGGGTTGGTTGGTGTTGTCGTCGTTGATCCTTCACTATGGACAACCCAACCCACAACTCGGCAGAGTGCTTATACTAGGAGATCACCCTTGGCGCTTCTGGCTCTTGGAGAGGGGCTCAGCGTCAGACGTTTAGGGGATGCGGCTCCAACACTTAGCCTCGTTGTCACGTGCACACACCCACTCGAGCCGCTGTGACTCCCCACTCTCTCCTTATGAGATATGATCTCCTCAATCCCCTATGACTTATTAGTATTACCTCTTACCCTGTCCACAGCAGTGGTTCTTGGTTCTTTCTCTCTCTCTCTCCTTCTTCACTACTTCCTGGGAAGCCTCACTAGGACAAGGGCAAACACCAGCAAATTGTGACACGTTTACTGGACAAAGCACATACACGATACATACACACATATAATAATAATGAATCCTATACTCGATAATCACAATCAGGTTGCACTCCAACACCATCAGAACTCTATTATCAGCTTATCCAGTGGTATCCTATCTCCTGGTTCACCACCTGATACTATTAACCTCCTCAAGTTGGTCAAGCCTACATACACTGTTGCACTATCAGCAAGATAATGTACATATAGAAAATCAGCATTTGAATGCAATAACATATACCAGTATAAATGTTCATTGATACACAACAATGATTAATCGATCAATATCAGTCCTAGAACGCATACATCTGTAGGTAATCCAGCCTACGACTGTAACTCTAAACTTCAGAATAAAAAAACTCCTTGACATAAGAATGCCAACAGTCACTCACCTCTCACTGCGTCTTGCACGCTAATGACAACCAAACACTATCGACTCCCTATAAGTAATCCACCAGAACTTCCCTTCCACCTCTGGAAGTTCACAACCCTAATATCCTTAGGTTCTTCCGGGCTTCACTACCAGGATCCTCTGCAGCTCCTCCAGGCTGCTATCATGAAGTTTCCTTGAGTAACTACGGTGCTTCACCCTTCAGCTAGGTTCCTCCACAGCTCTCTTGGCTGCTACACCATGAAGTTTCCCCGAGCAACTGTGGTACTTCTCCACCTCTACAGAAGCACATGACACTCCTCTTCACTGCTGCTTCTCCTCACAGCTCGAGGTCCTCTGCTCCACTACCTTGGAGTCTCATCAGCTACTTCATCTGCTGGCTTCGAAGTTCTCAGCAACTTCTTCCCCAAAGACAAACCACAGATTAACTGGTCGAGGGCGCTTCTTCCTCTGACGGCGTCTGGTCACCGCGCTTCCACGGCCCACAATAATGCTTCTGGGCGATTTAATATCTGCTCGTCGACCAGGACTTGAGACCACAACGTTCCCAGCTCGATTCCACAGCTGGTACGTCTGCACACTTCTCTTCTCTTAGAGATATATCACTAGGGGTTCCCTTCTGACGGGAGCTCAACGGAGCGCGGCTTCCCCCTGCGATGTCTGGCACTCAAGTGAGGTCAAGGTCCTCCAGAAGCGAGCCTCACGCCTCCAGCAAAATGTCCACATCTCCTAGCCCGTCATTTATCTATTTTCTTCTGCATTGCCCATAATCTCAAACTGTTACACATATCCAACCAACTATTTTACATATGCGTTATCACCTCAATACTTGCTAGACCTTCTAGTTAGGTCAGGCTTGCTGAATAACTCTCAAGGAGGGAGACTCGTTTCTCCTGTAGGCTGAGATCATAACAGTGTGTGTGTGCGTGTGTGTGTGTGTGTGTGTGTGTGTGTGTGTGTGTGTGTGTGTGTGTGTGTGTTTTGTGGCAAAAAAAAAATAATTTGATATATGACAGATGGGAAGGGAGCCGAAAGAGCCAAACCCCCATAAGCACAATTAGATGAATACTCTTGGCCACTCGCTCCCAACACTTTGCCGTTAGAAGGGGGGAGAATAACACTTTGCCGTTGGGGGGGTGGGGGAATAACACTTTGCCGTTGGGGGGGGGGAAATAACACTTTGCTGTGGGAGGACAAACACTTTGCCGTGGGGGGACAAACACTTTGCCGTTGGGGGGGACTAACACTTTGCCGTTGGGGGGGACTAACACTTTGCAGAGGGGGGACAAACACTTTGCCATTGGGGGAGTAACACGTAACTTGCCATGGGGGGACTAACACTTTGCCGTGGGGGTGACTAACAACACGCAAACAGTATGCCCTCAAAACCGCGTGAGCGAGAGGCCCGCAAATCCGAGCGAGCGAGATCCCTGCAAAACCTAGCAAGCAAGAGGCCCGCAAAACATAGCGAGCGAGAGGCCCGCAAAAACCTAGCGAGCGAGAGGCCCGCAAAACCTAGCGAGCGAGATGCCCGCAAAACCTAGCGAGCGAGAGGCCCGCAAAACCTAGCGAGCGAGAGGCCCGCAAAACCGAGCGAGCGAGAGGCCCGCAAAACCGAACGAGCGAGAGGCCCGCAAACCGAGCAAGCGAGAGGCCCGCAAAACAGAGCGAGCGAGAGGCCCGCAAAACAGAGCGAGCGAGAGGCCCGCAAAACAGAGCGAGCGAGAGGAACGCAAAACAGAGCTAGCGAGAGGCCCGGAAAACAGAGCGAGCGAGAGTCCCGCAAAACAGAGCAAGCGAGAGGCCCGCAAAACTTAGCGAGCGAGAGGCCCGCAAAACCGAGCGAGCGAGAGGCCCGCAAAACTTAGCGAGCGAGAGACCCGCAAAACCGAGCGAGCGAGAGGCCCGCAAAACCGAGAGAGCGAGAGGCCCGCAAAACCAAGCGAGCGAGAGGCCCGCAAAACAGAGCGAGCGAGAGGCCCGCAAAACAGAGCGAGCGAGAGTCCCGCAAAACAGAGCGAGCGAGAGGCCCGCAAAACTTAGCGAGCGAAAGGCCCGCAAAACAGAGCGAGCGAGAGTCCCGCAAAACAGAGCGAGCGAGAGGCCCGCAAAACTTAGCGAGCGAGAGGCCCGCAAAAACGAGCGAGCGAGAGGCCCGCAAAACGGAGCGAGCGAGAGGCCTGCATAACCTAGCGAGCGAGAGGCCCGCAAAACCAAGGTCGTGTTAGTCACCTCCACGGCAAGGTGTTAGTCACCTCCACGGCAAAGTGTTAGCCCCCACGGCAAAGTGTTAATGTAGGAATCTGGTGTTCCTACACCAGGTTATTCCTCAGTTCACGAACTGTAGTTCACTGAGATCGTGACCTGCCCCGCCTGCCCCGGGTCACGGGAGTCACGGGCTGCGGTGTTATGCGCAGAGTGTGTGACACTGGTGTTGTCACGGGTGTTGTCACAGGGGTGGTCACTGGGGTAGTCACGGATGTGGTCACGGATGTAGTCACGGGTGTAGTCATCACCAATTATGCCACAGGTGGTGTCCTGTAGCACCACGTCTGTGTCACGGGTGACCTGGGTCGTGACCTGGGTCGTATACCGACACGCCTGCCCCGGATCATGGGAGTCACGGGCTGCGGTGTTATGCGCAGAGTGTGTGACACTGGTGTTGTCACAGGGGTGGTCACAGGGGTGGTCACGGATGGGATAGTCACGGATGTGGTCACGGATGTAGTCACGGGTGTAGTCACGGGTGTAGTCACCACCAATTATGCCACAGGTGGTGTCCTGTAGCACCACGTCTGTGTCACGGGTGACCTGTGTCGTGACCTGGGTCGTATACCGACACGCCTGCCCCAGATCACGGGAGTCACGGGCTGTGGTGTAATGCGCAGAGTGTGTGACACTGGTGTTGTCACAGGGGTAGTCACAGGGGTTGTCACGGGGGTTGTCACGGATGTAGTCACGGGGGTGGTCACCACCAATTATGCCTCAGGTGGTGTCCTGTAGCACCACGTCTGTGTCACAGGTGACCTGGGCCGTGACCTGGATCGTATCACGACACGCCTGCCCCGGATCATGGGAGTCACGGGCTGCGGTGATATGCGCTGAGTGTGTGACACTGGTGTTGTCACAGGGGTTGTCACGGGGGTGGTCACGGATGTAGTCACGGGGGTGGTCACGGATGTAGTCACGGGGGTGGTCACCACCAATTATGCCTCAGGTGGTGTCCTGTAGCACCACGTCTGTGTCACAGGTGACCTGGGTCGTGACCTGGGTCGTATCCCGACACGCCTGCCCCGGATCACGGGAGTCACGGGCTACGGTGTTATGCGCAGAGTGTGTGACACTGGTGTTGTCACAGGGGTAGTCACGGGGGTTGTCACGGGTGTGGACACGGTGCTGGTCACAGGGGTTGTCACCACCAATTATGCCACAGGTGGTGTCCTGTAGCACCACGTCTGTGTCACGGGTGATCTAGGTCGTGACCTGGGTCGTATCCCTACACGCCTGCCCCGGATCACGGGAGTCACGGGCTGCGGTGTTATGCGCAGAGTGCGTGACACTGGTGTTGTCACAGGGGTTGTCACGGGGGTGGTCACTGCTGTTGTCACAGGGGTTGTCACGGATGTAGTCACAGGGGTTGTCACGGATGTAGTCACGGGGGTGGTCAACACCAATTATGCCTCAGGTGGTGTCCGGTAGCACCACGTCTGTGTCACAGGTGACCTGGGTCGTGACCTGGGTCGTGACCTGGGTCGTATCCCCACACGCCTGCCCCGGATTCCGGGAGTCACGGGCTGTGGTGTTATGCGCAGAGTGTGTGACACTGGTGTTGTCACGGGGGTGGTCACGGGTGGGGTCACTGGAGGTGGCCCCGTCGACTCCGTCTCCTTCACTTAGGACTCAACTGGGTCCAGGTCGAGAAGGATACTAAGGATCCTGATGAAGGCCCACCAGACGGCCACCTCGAGGACGCCCGTCACGAAGCACCTGGACATGGTCCAGCAGGTCCAGGGGGTCGTGAAGGTCCCGGGGCGTGGAGGGACGATCACCTTCAAGAGGGGGACGTTACTCAACAGTCCCCGCCAGCTGGAGACGTACTGCCGCTAGAGGAGGCGCAGACGGAGGTGGTTCTGGACCACACCCCAGACGTACCACAACACACGACACACCACCGCCACCACCATCATCATGGAGGTGTTGATTCTATCAGTAAACATTATTTATGTTTTATTTTTTCTGAAAAGTATTTTGTTTTTTACAGAATATTATTAATTTGTTGCTGTATTGTTCATCGCTAATGTTTGGAAATGAGATGTGTTACAACATGCAGAAATACGACACGCACCTGGCAGCTACCAGGTGATTGTAGTGGAGTAGCTACCTGGTGATTGTAGTGGTGTAGCTACGTGTTGATTGTAGTGGTGGAGCTACCTTGTGATTGTAGTGGTGGAGCTACCTGGTGATTGTAGTGGTGGAGCTTCGTGGTGATTGTAGTGGTGTAGCTACGTGGTGATTGTAGTGGTGGAGCTACCTGGTGATTGTAGTGGTGTAGCTACGTGGTGATTGTAGTGGTGGAGCTACCTGGTGATTGTAGTGGTGGAGCTACCTGGTGATGGTAGTGGTGAAGCTACCTGGTGATGGTAGTGGTGAAGCTACCTGGTGATGGTAGTAGTGAAGCTACTTGGTGATTGTAGTAGTGGAGCTACCTGGTGATGGTAGTGGTGTAGCTACCTGGTGATGGTAGTGGTGTAGCTACCTGGTGATGGTAGTGATGTAGCTACCTGTTGATGGTAGTGGTGTAGCTACCTTGTGATGGTAGTGGTGGAGCTACCTGGTGATGGTAGTGGTGTAGCTACCTGGTGATGGTAGTGGTGTAGCTACCTAGTGATGGTAGTGGTGCAGCTACCTGGTGATTGTAGTGGAGCCGCTACCTGGTGATTGTAGTCGGGTAGCTACCTGGTGATGGTAGTGGTGTTGCTATGTGGTGATTGTAGTGGTGTAGCTACCTGGTGATGGTAGTGGTGTAGCTACCTGGTGATGGTAGTGGTGTAGCTACCTGGTGATGGTAGTGGTGTAGCTACCTGGTGATGGTAGTGGTGTAGCTACCTAGTGATGGTAGTGGTGTAGCTACCTGGTGATTGTAGTGGAGCAGCTACCTGGTGATTGTAGTCGGGTAGCTACCTGGTGATGGTAGTGGTGTTGCTACGTGGTGATTGTAGTGGTGTAGCTACCTGGTGATTGTAGTGGTGTAGCTACCTGGTGATGGTAGTGGTGTAGCTACCTGGTGATGGTAGTGGTGTAGATACCAGGTGATTGTAGTGGTGGAGCTACCTGGTGATTGAAGTGGTGTAGCTACCTGGTGATTGTAGTGGTGTAGCTACCTGGTGATGGTAGTGTTGTAGCTACCTGGTGATGGTAGTGATGTACTTACCTGGTGACTGAAGTGGTGTAGCTACGTGGTGATTGTAGTGGTGTTGCTACCTGGTGATGGTAGTGTTGTAGCTACCTGGTGATGGTAGTGTTGTAGCTACCTGGTGATGGTAGTGGTGTTGCTACCTGGTGATGGTAGTGATGTAGCTACCTGGTGATGGTAGTGGTGAAGCTACCTGGTGATGGTAGTGATGTAGCTACCTGGTGATGGTAGTGGTGGAGCTACCTGGTGATTGTAGTGGTGGAGCTACCTGGTGATGGTAGTGGTGGAGCTACCTGGTGATGGTAGTGGTGGAGCTACCTGGTGATGGTAGTGATGTAGCTACCTGGTGATGGTAGTGGTGGAGCTACCTGGTGATTGTAGTGGTGGAGCTACCTGGTGATCGTAGTGGTGGAGCTACCTGGCGATGGTAGTGATGTAGCTACCTGGTGATGGTAGTGGTGGAGCTACCTGGTGATAGTAGTGGTGTAGCTACCTGGTGATGGTAGTGTTGTAGCTACCTGGTGATGGTAGTGGTGTTGCTACCTGGTGATGGTAGTGGTGTAGCTACCTGGTGATGGTAGTGGTGTAGCTACCTGGTGATGGTAGTGGTGGAGCTACCTGGTGATGGTAGTGGTGGAGCTACCTGGTGATAGTAGTGGTGGGGCTACCTGGTGATAGTAGTGGTGGAGCTACCTACACCTGTGTGTGTGTGTGTGTGTGTGTGTGTGTGTGTGTGTGTGTGTGTGTGTGTGTGTGTGTGTGTATGTGTGTGTATGTGTGTGTGTGTGTGTGTGTGTGTGTGTGTGTGTGTGTGTGTGTGTGTGTGTGTGTGTGTGTGTGTGTGTGTGTGTTTTGTGGCAAAAAAAAATAATTTGATATATGACAGATGGGAAGGGAGCCGAAAGAGCCAAACCCCCATAAGCACAATTAGATGAATACTCTTGGCCACTCGCTCCTAACACTTTGCCGTTAGGGGGGGGGGAAATAACACTTTGCCGTTGGGGGGGGGGGAATAACACTTTGCCGTTGGGGGGGGGGGAAATAACACTTTGCTGTGGGAGGACAAACACTTTGCCGTGGGGGGACAAACACTTTGCCGTGGGGGGACAAACACTTTGCCGTGGGGGGACAAACACTTTGCCGTTGGGGGGGACTAACACTTTGCCGTTGGGGGGGACTAACACTTTGCAGAGGGGGGACAAACACCTTGCCATTGGGGGAGTAACACGTAACTTGCCATGGGGGGACTAACACTTTGCCGTGGGGGTGACTAACAACACGCAAACAGTATGCCCTCAAAACCGCGTGAGCGAGAGGCCCGCAAATCCGAGCGAGCGAGATCCCTGCAAAACCTAGCAAGCAAGAGGCCCGCAAAACCTAGCGAGGGAGAGGCCCGCAAAAACCTAACGAGCGAGAAGCCCGCAAAACCTAGCGAGCGAGAGGCCCGCAAAACCTAGCGAGCGAGAGGCCCGCAAAACCGAGCGAGCGAGAGGCCCTCAAAACCGAGCGAGCGAGAGGCCCGCAAAACAGAGCGAGCGAGAGGCCCGCAAAACAGAGCGAGCGAGAGGCCCGCAAAACAGAGCGAGCGAGAGGCCCGCAAAACAGAACGAGCGAGAGACCCGCAAAACCGAGCGAGCGAGAGGCCCGCAAAACAGAGCGAGCGAGAGACCCGCAAAACCGAGCGAGCGAGAGGCCCGCAAAACCGAGCGAGCGAGAGGCCCGCAAAACAGAGCGAGCGAGAGTCCCGCAAAACAAAGCGAGCGAGAGGACCGCAAAACTTAGCGAGCGAGAAGCCCGCAAAACAGAGCGAGCGAGAGTCCCGCAAAACAGAGCGAGCGAGAGGCCCGCAAAACTTAGCGAGCGAGAGGCCCGCAAAAACGAGCGAGCGAGAGGACCGCAAAACTTAGCGAGCGAGAGGCCCGCAAAACGGAGCGAGCGAGAGGCCTGCATAACCTAGCGAGCGAGAGGCCCGCAAAACCAAGGTCGTGTTAGTCACCTCCACGGCAAGGTGTTAGTCACCTCCACGGCAAAGTGTTAGCCCCCACGGCAAAGTGTTAAGGTAGGAATCTGGTGTTCCTACACCAGGTTATTCCTCAGTTCACGAACTGTAGTTCACTGAGGTCGTGACCTGCCCCGCCTGCCCCGGGTCACGGGAGTCACGGGCTGCGGTGTTATGCGCAGAGTGTGTGACACTGGTGTTGTCAAGGGTGTTGTCACAGGGGTGGTCACTGGGGTAGTCACGGATGTGGTCACGGATGTGGTCACGGATGTAGTCACGGGTGTAGTCATCACCAATTATACCACAGGTGGTGTCCTGTAGCATCACGTCTGTGTCACGGGTGACCTGGGTCGTGACCTGGGTCGTATACCGACACGCCTGCCCCGGATCACGGGAGTCACGGGCTGCGGTGTAATGCGCAGAGTGTGTGACACTGGTGTTGTCACAGGGGTGGTCACGGATGGGATAGTCACGGATGTGGTCACGGATGTAGTCACCACCAATTATGCCACAGGTGGAGTCCTGTAGCACCACGTCTGTGTCACGGGTGACCTGGGTCGTGACCTGGGTCGTATACCGACACGCCTGCCCCGGATCACGGGAGTCACGGGCTGCGGTGTAATGCGCAGAGTGTGTGACACTGGTGTTGTCACAGGGGTAGTCACGGGGGTTGTCACGGATGTAGTCACGGGGGTGGTCACCACCAATTATGCCACAGGTGGTGTCCTGTAGCACCACGTCTATGTCACAGGTGACCTGGGCCGTGACCTAGGCCGTGACCTGGGTTGTATCCCGACACGCCTGCCCCGGATCATGGGAGTCACGGGCTGCGGTGTTATGCGCAGAGTGTGTGACACTGGTGTTGTCACAGGGGTTGTCACAGGGGTTGTCACGGGGGTTGTCACGGATGTAGTCACGGGGGTGGTCACCACCAATTATGCCTCAGGTGGTGTCCTGTAGCACCACGTCTGTGTCACAGGTGACCTGGGCCGTGACCTGGATCGTATCCCGACACGCCTGCCCCGGATCACGGGAGTCACGGGCTATGGTGTTATGCGCAGAGTGTGTGACACTGGTGTTGTCACAGGGGTAGTCACGGGGGTTGTCACGGGTGTGGACACGGGGGTAGTCACGGGTGTGGTCACAGTGCTGGTCACGGGGGTTGTCACCACCAATTATGCCACAGGTGGTGTCCTGTAGCACCACGTCTGTTTCACGGGTGATCTAGGTCGTGACCTGGGTCGTATCCCTACACGCCTGCCCCGGATCACGGGAGTCACGGGCTGCGGTGTTATGCGCAGAGTGTGTGACACTGGTGTTGTCACAGGGGTTGTCACGGGGGTTGTCACGGGGGTGGTCACTGCTGTTGTCACAGGGGTTGTCACGGATGTAGTCACAGGGGTTGTCACGGATGTAGTCACGGGGGTGGTCAACACCAATTATGCCTCAGGTGGTGTCCGGTAGCACCACGTCTGTGTCACAGGTGACCTGGGTCGTGACCTGGGTCGTATCCCCACACGCCTGCCCCGGATTCCGGGAGTCACGGGCTGTGGTGTTATGCGCAGAGTGTGTGACACTGGTGTTGTCACGGGGGTGGTCACGGGTGGGGTCACTGGAGGTGGCCCCGTCGACTCCGTCTCCTTCACTTAGGACTCAACTGGGTCCAGGTCGAGAAGGATACTAAGGGTCCTGATGATGGCCCACCAGACGGCCACCTCGAGGACGCCCGTCACGAAGCACCTGGACATGGTCCAGCAGGTCCAGGGGGTCGTGAAGGTCCCGGGGCGTGGAGGGACGATCACCTTCAAGAGGGGGACGTTACTCAACAGTCCCCGCCAGCTTGAGTCGTACTGCCGCTAGAGGAGGCGCAGACGGAGGTGGTTCTGGACCACACCCCAGACGTACCACAACACACGACACACCACCGCCACCACCATCATCATGGAGGTGTTGATTCTATCAGTACTCATTATTTATGTTTTATTTTTTCTGAAAAGTATTTTGTTTTTTACAGAATATTAATAATTTGTTGCTGTATTGTTCATCGCTAATGTTTGGAAATGAGATGTGTTACAACATGCAGAAATACGACACGCACCTGGCAGCTACCAGGTGATTGTAGTGGAGTAGCTACCTGGTGATTGTAGTGGTGTAGCTACGTGTTGATTGTAGTGGTGGAGCTACCTTGTGATTGTAGTGGTGGAGCTACCTGGTGATTGTAGTGGTGGAGCTTCGTGGTGATTGTAGTGGTGTAGCTACGTGGTGATTGTAGTGGTGGAGCTACCTGGTGATTGTAGTGGTGTAGCTACGTGGTGATTGTAGTGGTGGAGCTACCTGGTGATTGTAGTGGTGGAGCTACCTGTTGATGGTAGTGGTGAAGCTACCTGGTGATGGTAGTGGTGAAGCTACCTGGTGATGGTAGTAGTGAAGCTACTTGGTGATTGTAGTAGTGGAGCTACCTGGTGATGGTAATGGTGTAGCTACCTGGTGATGGTAGTGGTGTAGCTACCTGGTGATGGTAGTGATGTAGCTACCTGTTGATGGTAGTGGTGTAGCTACCTTGTGATGGTAGTGGTGGAGCTACCTGGTGATGGTAGTGGTGTAGCTACCTGGTGATGGTAGTGGTGTAGCTACCTAGTGATGGTAGTGGTGTAGCTACCTGGTGATTGTAGTGGAGCCGCTACCTGGTGATTGTAGTCGGGTAGCTACCTGGTGATGGTAGTGGTGTTGCTATGTGGTGATTGTAGTGGTGTAGCTACCTGGTGATGGTAGTGGTGTAGCTACCTGGTGATGGTAGTGGTGTAGCTACCTGGTGATGGTAGTGGTGTAGCTACCTGGTGATGGTAGTGGTGTAGCTACCTGGTGATGGTAGTGGTGTAGCTACCTAGTGATGGTAGTGGTGTAGCTACCTGGTAATTGTAGTGGAGCAGCTACCTGGAGATTGTAGTCGGGTAGCTACCTGGTGATGGTAGTGGTGTTGCTACGTGGTGATTGTAGTGGTGTAGCTACCTGGTGATTGTAGTGGTGTAGCTACCTGGTGATGGTAGTGGTGTAGCTACCTGGTGACGGTAGTGGTGTAGATACCAGGTGATTGTAGTGGTGGAGCTACCTGGTGATTGAAGTGGTGTACCTACCTGGTGATTGTAGTGGTGTAGCTACCTGGTGATGGTAGTGTTGTAGCTTCCTGGTGATGGTAGTGATGTACTTACCTGGTGACTGAAGTGGTGTAGCTACGTGGTGATTGTAGTGGTGTTGCTACCTGGTGATGGTAGTGTTGTAGCTACCTGGTGATGGTAGTGGTGTAGCTACCTGGTGATGGTAGTGGTGTAGCTACCTAGTGATGGTAGTGGTGTAGCTACCTGGTGATTGTAGTGGAGCAGCTACCTGGTGATTGTAGTCGGGTAGCTACCTGGTGATGGTAGTGGTGTTGCTACGTGGTGATTGTAGTGGTGTAGCTACCTGGTGATTGTAGTGGTGTAGCTACCTGGTGATGGTAGTGGTGTAGCTACCTGGTGATGGTAGTGGTGTAGATACCAGGTGATTGTAGTGGTGGAGCTACCTGGTGATTGAAGTGGTGTAGCTTCCTGGTGATTGTAGTGGTCTAGCTACCTGGTGATGGTAGTGTTGTAGCTACCTGGTGATGGTAGTGATGTACTTACCTGGTGACTGAAGTGGTGTAGCTACGTGGTGATTGTAGTGGTGTTGCTACCGGGTGATGGTAGTGTTGTAGCTACCTGGTGATGGTAGTGTTGTAGCTACCTGGTGATGGTAGTGGTGTTGCAACCTGGTGATGGTAGTGATGTAGCTACCTGGTGATGGTAGTGGTGGAGCTACCTGGTGATGGTAGTGATGTAGCTACCTGGTGATGGTAGTGGTGGAGCTACCTGGTGATTGTAGTGGTGGAGCTACCTGGTAATGGTAGTGGTGGAGCTACCTGGTGATGGTAGTGGTGGAGCTACCTGGTGATGGTAGTGATGTAGCTACCTGGTGATGGTAGTGGTGGAGCTACCTGGTGATTGTAGTGGTGGAGCTACCTGGTGATCGTAGTGGTGGAGCTACCTGGCGATGGTAGTGATGTAGCTACCTGGTGATGGTAGTGGTGGAGCTACCTGGTGATAGTAGTGGTGTAGCTACCTGGTGATGGTAGTGTTGTAGCTACCTGGTGATGGTAGTGGTGTTGCTACCTGGTGATGGTAGTGGTGTAGCTACCTGGTGATGGTAGTGGTGTAGCTACCTGGTGATGGTAGTGGTGGAGCTACCTGGTGATGGTAGTGGTGGAGCTACCTGGTGATAGTAGTGGTGGAGCTACCTGGTGATAGTAGTGGTGGAGCTACCTACACCTGTGTGTGTGTGTGTGTGTGTGTGTGTGTGTGTGTGTGTGTGTGTGTGTGTGTGTGTGTGTGTGTGTGTGTGTGTGTGTGTGTGTGTGTGTGTGTGTGTGTGTGTGTGTATGTGTGTGTATGTGTGTGTGTGTGTGTGTGTGTGTGTGTGTGTGTGTGTGTGTGTGTGTGTGTGTGTGTGTGTGTGTGTGTGTGTGTGTGTGTGTGTGTGTTTTGTGGCAAAAAAAATAATTTGATATATGACAGATGGGAAGGGAGCCGAAAGAGCCAAAGCCCCATAAGCACAATTAGATGAATACTCTTGGCCACTCGCTCCTAACACTTTGCCGTTAGGGGGGGGGGAAATAACACTTTGCCGTTGGGGGGGGGAATAACACTTTGCCGTTGGGGGGGGGGGAAATAACACTTTGCTGTGGGAGGACAAACACTTTGCCGTGGGGGGACAAACACTTTGCCGTGGGGGGACAAACACTTTGCCGTTGGGGGGGACTAACACTTTGCCGTTGGGGGGGACTAACACTTTGCAGAGGGGGGACAAACACTTTGCCATTGGGGGAGTAACACGTAACTTGCCATGGGGGGACTAACACTTTGCCGTGGGGGTGACTAACAACACGCAAACAGTATGCCCTCAAAACTGCGTGAGCGAGAGGCCCGCAAATCCGAGCGAGCGAAATCCCTGCAAAACCTAGCAAGCAAGATGCCCGCAAAACCTAGCGAGCGAGATGCCCGCAAAAACCTAGCGAGCGAGAGGCCCGCAAAACCTAGCGAGCGAGAGGCCCACAAAACCCAGCGAGCGAGAGGCCTGCAAAACCGAGCGAGCGAGAGGCCCTCAAAACCGAGCGAGCGAGAGGCCCGCAAAACCGAGCAAGCGAGAGGCCCGCAAAACAGAGCGAGTGAGAGGCCCGTAAAACAGAGCGAGCGAGAGGCCCGCAAAACAGAGCGAGCGAGAGGCCCGCAAAACAGAGCGAGCGAGAGGCCCGGAAAACAGAGCGAGCGAGAGGAACGCAAAACCGAGCGAGCGAGAGGCCCGCAAAACTTAGCGAGCGAGAGACCCGCAAAACCGAGCGAGTGAGAGGCCCGCAAAACCGAGCGAGCGAGAGGACCGCAAAACTTAGCGAGCGAGAGGCCCGCAAAACCGAGCGAGCGAGAGGCCCGCAAAATCAAGCGAGCGAGAGGCCCGCAAAACAGAGCGAGCGAGAGGCCCGCAAAACAGAGCGAGCGAGAGTCCCGCAAAACAAAGCGAGCGAGAGGCCCGCAAAACTTAGCGAGCGAGAGGCCCGCAAAACAGAGCGAGCGAGAGTCCCGCAAAACAGAGCGAGCGAGAGGCCCGCAAAACTTAGCGAGCGAGAGGCCCGCAAAAACGAGCGAGCGAGAGGACCGGAAAACTTAGCGAGCGAGAGGCCCGCAAAACGGAGCGAGCGAGAGGCCTGCATAACCTAGCGAGCGAGAGGCCCGCAATACCAAGGTCGTGTTAGTCACCTCCACGGCAAGGTGTTAGTCACCTCCACGGCAAAGTGTTAGCCCCCACGGCAAAGTGTTAAGGTAGGAATCTGGTGTTCCTACACCAGGTTATTCCTCAGTTCACGAACTGTAGTTCACTGAGGTCGTGACCTGCCACGCCTGCCCCGGGTCACGGGAGTCACGGGCTGCGGTGTTATGCGCAGAGTGTGTGACACTGGTGTTGTCACGGGTGTTGTCACAGGGGTGGTCACTGGGGTAGTCACGGATGTAGTCACGGGTGTAGTCATCACCAATTATGCCACAGGTGGTGTCCTGTAGCACCACGTCTGTGTCACAGGTGACCTGGGTCGTGACCTGGGTCGTATACCGACACGCCTGCCCCGGATCATGGGAGTCACGGGCTGCGGTGTTATGCGCAGAGTGTGTGACACTGGTGTTGTCACAGGGGTAGTCACGGGGGTTGTCACGGATGTAGTCACGGGGGTGGTCACCACCAATTATGCCACAGATGGTGTCCTGTAGCACCACGTCTGTGTCACAAGTGACCTGGGCCGTGACCAAGGCCGTGACCTGGGTTGTATCCCGACACGCCTGCCCCGGATCATGGGAGTCACGGGCTGCGGTGTTATGCGCAGAGTGTGTGACACTGGTGTTGTCACAGGGGTTGTCACGGGGGTGGTCACTGCTGTTGTCATAGGGGTTGTCACGGATGTAGTCACGGGGGTGGTCAACACCAATTATGCCTCAGGTGGTGTCCGGTAGCACCACGTCTGTGTCACAGGTGACCTGGGTCGTGACCTGGGTCGTATCCCCACACGCCTGCCCCGAATTCCGGGAGTCACGGGCTGTGGTGTTATGCGCAGAGTGTGTGACACTGGTGTTGTCACGGGGGTGGTCACGGGTGGGGTCACTGGAGGTGGCCCCGTCGACTCCGTCTCCTTCACTTAGGACTCAACTGGGTCCAGGTCGAGAAGGATTCTAAGGGTCCTGATGATGGCCCACCAGACGGCCACCTCGAGGACGCCCGTCACGAAGCACCTGGACATGGTCCAGCAGGTCCAGGGGGTCGTGAAGGTCCCGGGGCGTGGAGGGACGATCACCTTCAAGAGGGGGACGTTACTCAACAGTCCCCGCCAGCTGGAGTCGTACTGCCGCTAGAGGAGGCGCAGACGGAGGTGGTTCTGGACCACACCCCAGACGTACCACAACACACGACACACCACCGCCACCACCATCATCATGGAGGTGTTGATTCTATCAGTACTCATTATTTATGTTTTATTTTTTCTGAAAAGTATTTTGTTTTTTACAGAATATTATTAATTTGTTGCTGTATTGTTCATCGCTAATGTTTGGAAATGAGATGTGTTACAACATGCAGAAATACGACACGCACCTGGCAGCTACCAGGTGATTGTAGTGGAGTAGCTACCTGGTGATTGTAGTGGTGTAGCTACGTGTTGATTGTAGTGGTGGAGCTACCTTGTGATTGTAGTGGTGGAGCTACCTGGTGATTGTAGTGGTGGAGCTTCGTGGTGATTGTAGTGGTGTAGCTACGTGGTGATTGTAGTGGTGGAGCTACCTGGTGATTGTAGTGGTGTAGCTACGTGGTGATTGTAGTGGTGGAGCTACCTAGTGATTGTAGTGGTGGAGCTACCTGGTGATGGTAGTGGTGAAGCTACCTGGTGATGGTAGTGGTGAAGCTACCTGGTGATGGTAGTAGTGAAGCTACTTGGTGATTGTAGTAGTGGAGCTACCTGGTGATGGTAGTGGTGTAGCTACCTGGTGATGGTAGTGGTGTAGCTACCTGGTGATGGTAGTGATGTAGCTACCTGTTGATGGTAGTGGTGTAGCTACCTTGTGATGGTAGTGGTGGAGCTACCTGGTGATGGTAGTGGTGTAGCTACCTGGTGATGGTAGTGGTGTAGCTACCTAGTGATGGTAGTGGTGTAGCTACCTGGTGATTGTAGTGGAGCCGCTACCTGGTGATTGTAGTCGGGTAGCTACCTGGTGATGGTAGTGGTGTTGCTATGTGGTGATTGTAGTGGTGTAGCTACCTGGTGATGGTAGTGGTGTAGCTACCTGGTGATGGTAGTGGTGTAGCTACCTGGTGATGGTAGTGGTGTAGCTACCTGGTGATGGTAGTGGTGTAGCTACCTAGTGATGGTAGTGGTGTAGCTACCTGGTGATTGTAGTGGAGCAGCTACCTGGTGATTGTAGTCGGGTAGCTACCTGGTGATGGTAGTGGTGTTGCTACGTGGTGATTGTAGTGGTGTAGCTACCTGGTGATTGTAGTGGTGTAGCTACCTGGTGATGGTAGTGGTGTAGCTACCTGGTGATGGTAGTGGTGTAGATACCAGGTGATTGTAGTGGTGGAGCTACCTGGTGATTGAAGTGGTGTAGCTACCTGGTGATTGTAGTGGTGTAGCTACCTGGTGATGGTAGTGTTGTAGCTACCTGGTGATGGTAGTGATGTACTTACCTGGTGACTGAAGTGGTGTAGCTACGTGGTGATTGTAGTGGTGTTGCTACCTGGTGATGGTAGTGTTGTAGCTACCTGGTGATGGTAGTGTTGTAGCTACCTGGTGATGGTAGTGGTGTTGCTACCTGGTGATGGTAGTGATGTAGCTACCTAGTGATGGTAGTGGTGGAGCTACCTGGTGATGGTAGTGATGTAGCTACCTGGTGATGGTAGTGGTGGAGCTACCTGGTGATTGTAGTGGTGGAGCTACCTGGTAATGGTAGTGGTGGAGCTACCTGGTGATGGTAGTGGTGGAGCTACCTGGTGATGGTAGTGATGTAGCTACCTGGTGATGGTAGTGGTGGAGCTACCTGGTGATTGTAGTGGTGGAGCTACCTGGCGATGGTAGTGATGTAGCTACCTGGTGATGGTAGTGGTGGAGCTACCTGGTGATAGTAGTGGTGTAGCTACCTGGTGATGGTAGTGTTGTAGCTACCTGGTGAAGGTAGTGGTGTTGCTACCTGGTGATGGTAGTGGTGTAGCTACCTGGTGATGGTAGTGGTGTAGCTACCTGGTGATGGTAGTGGTGGAGCTACCTGGTGATAGTAGTGGTGGAGCTACCTACACCTGTGTGTGTGTGTGTGTGTGTGTGTGTGTGTGTGTGTGTGTGTGTGTGTGTGTGTGTGTGTGTGTGTGTGTGTGTGTGTGTGTGTGTGTGTGTGTGTGTGTGTGTGTGTGTGTGTGTGTGTGTGTGTACTCACCTAGTTGTACTCACCTAGTTGTGTCTGCAGGATCGAGCATTGACTCTTGGATCCCGCCTTTCGAGCATCGGTTGTTTACAGCAATGACTCCTGTCCTATTTCCCTATCATACCTGGTTTTAAAATTATGAATAGTATTTGCTTCCACAACCTGTTCCTGAAGTGCATTCCATTTCCCCACTACTCTCATGCTAAAATAAAACTTCCTAACATCTCTGTGACTCATCTGAGTTTCAAGCTTCCATCCATGTCCTCTCGTTCTGTTACTATTCCGCGTGAACATTTCGTCTATGTCCACTCTGTCAATTCCTCTGAGTATCTTATACGTTCCTATCATGTCCCCCCTCTCCCTTCTTCTTTCTAGTGTCGTAAGGCACAGTTCCCTCAGGCGCTCTTCATACCCCATCCCTCGTAGCTCTGGGACGAGTCTCGTTGCAAACCTCTGAACCTTTTCCAGTTTCATTATATGCTTCTTCAGATGGGGACTCCATGATGAGGCGGCATACTCTAAGACTGGCCTTACGTAGGCAGTGTAAAGCGCCCTAAATGCCTCCTTACTTAGGTTTCTGAATGATGTTCTAACTTTTGCCAGTGTAGAGTACGCTGCTGTCGTTATCCTATTAATATGTGCCTCAGGAGATAGATTAGGTGTTACGTCCACCCCCAGGTCTCTTTCACGCGTCGTTACAGGTAGGCTGTTCCCCTTCATTGTGTACTGTCCCTTTGGTCTCCTATCTCCTAGTCCCATTTCCATAACTTTACATTTGGTCGTGTTGAATTCTAGTAGCCATTTCTCTGACCATCTCTGCAATCTGTTCAGGTCCTCTTGGAGGATCCTGCAATCCTCATCTGTCACAACTCTTCTCATCAACTTTGCATCATCCGCAAACATCGACATGTAGGACTCTACGCCTGTAAACATGTCGTTAACATATACAAGAAATAGAATTGGTCCCAGCACCGATCCTTGTGGTACTCCACTTGTTACTGTTCGCCAGTCCGACTTCTCGCCCCTTACCGTAACTCTTTGGCTCCTTCCTGTTAGGTAGTTCCTTATCCATTCTAGGACCTTTCCCCCCACCCCCGCCTGCCTCTCGAGCTTGAACAGCAGTCTCATGTGCGGTACTGTATCAAAGGCTTTTTGGCAGTCCAGAAATATGCAGTCTGCCCAACCATCTCTGTCCTGTCTTATCCTCGTTATTTTATCATAGAATTCCAGAAGGTTTGTTAGGCACGATTTCCCTGTCCAGAACCCATGTTGATGTTTGTTCACAAACCTAATGTTCTCCAGGTGTGCAACCAGTCGCAGCCTAATTTCTCTTTCCAGTATTTTACAGGGGATGCTTGTCAGTGATACAGGTCTGTAGTTAAGTGCCTCCTCCCTATCTCCTTTCTTGAAGATCGGCACGACATTTGCCTTCTTCCAGCAACTGGGCAATTCTCCTGACATAAGTGACTCATTAAAGATCATTGCCAGAGGCACGCTGAGGGCCTGTGCTGCTTCTTTTAGTATCCACGGTGATACTTTGTCTGGTCCAACTGCTTTAGTTGCATCTAGAGTTGTCAACTGTTTCATTACCTCCTCTGCTGTCACCTCTATATCTGATAGTCTTTCATCTAGGGTAACCCCTTCCAACAATGGGAGCTGCTCAGGCTCGGTAGTGAACACTCCATGGAAACTGGCATTCAGTGCCTCACAGATTTCCTTGTCACTTTCAGTATATGCCCCCTCTGTCTTCCTTAGTCTTGTCACTTGGTCGTTCACCGACATTTTTCTTCTTATATGACTGTGTAGTAACTTAGGTTGTTTTTTCGCTTTGATTGCAATATCGTTCTCAAAGTCCCTTTCCGATGTTCGTCTTATGTTAATGTAATCGTTCCTAGCTCTGTTGTATCTGCTTCTGTTGTCCTCTGTTCTTTGTCTTCTGTACTTCCTCCACTCCCGTCTGCTGGCCATTTTTGCTTCCTGACACTGTCTATTAAACCATGGGTTATTATATTCCTTCTTATTTTTTCCCTTTACCGTTGGTATAAATCTCTCTTCGGCCTCCTGGCATTTCTGTATGACTAGGTCCATCATATCTTGGACTGTTTTTCCTCTAATTTCTTCCTCCCACTGCACTTCACCCAGATAGTCCCTTATCCTCATATAGTCCCCTTTCCTGTAGTCAGCTCTCCTTTCCCAGATCTCTTGTCCCATGGTCATAAGTTTGAATTCCATCATGTAGTCAAAGACTAGGACACAATGGTCACTGGCCCCTAGAGGTATTTCATGTTCTAAATTCTCGATATCTTCTACGTTCTGGGTGAAAATCAGGTCTAATAGGCTCGGTGCATCTCCTCCTCTTTCCCGAGGAGGGCCTCTCGCTCGCTCTGTTTTGCGGGCCTCTCGCTCGCTAGGTTTTGCGGGCCTCTCGCTCGCTAGGTTTTTGCGGGCCTCTCGCTCGCTAGGTTTTGCGGGCCTCTCGCTCACGCGGTTTTGAGGGCATACTGTTTGCGTGTTGTTAGTCACCCCCACGGCAAAGTGTTAGTCCCCCCATGGCAAGTTACGTGTTACTCCCTCAATGGCAAAGTGTTTGTCCCCCCTCTGCAAAGTGTTAGTCCCCCCCAACGGCAAAGTGTTAGTCCCCCCCAACGGCAAAGTGTTTGTCCCCCCACGGCAAAGTGTTTGTCCCCCCACGGCAAAGTGTTTGTCCTCCCACAGCAAAGTGTTATTTCCCCCCCCCCCCCAACGGCAAAGTGTTATTTCCCCCCCCCCCCCCCCCCAACGGCAAAGTGTTATTTCCCCCCCCCCCCCCAACGGCAAAGTGTTAGGAGCGAGTGGCCAAGAGTATTCATCTAATTGTGCTTATGGGGGTTTGGCTCTTTCGGCTCCCTTCCCATCTGTCATATATCAAATTATTTTTTTTGCCACAAAAAACACACACACACACACACACACACACACACACACACACACACACACACACACACACACACGCACGCACGCACGCACGCACGCACGCACGCACACACACACACACACACACACACACACACACACACACACACACACACACACACACACACATTGGGGGACTTGTCTTGTGACCATCGTGTTGGGTGGACGTGGGTTGGGAGCTCCTGGTTCACTAGTGGAGTGGGAGGGGTAATCAGGCAACTTCGAAGTGAAAAAGTGTGTACAAGTGAATGAAAAAACCTTGAGTTTTGGCCAGAGCCATAAGGTAGTGAAGAAAAACAGTTTAAATAGTGTAATTCAAAATAGTTGAGGAAGTATTGTGGCAGTGTGGAGCAGACCTCACCGACCTCTGACCGCGTGACCTCACCCCGGCAGCAACCTTCTACCACCACATGGGACGACGCTTGGAGATTCACTCACCTATTGTGTTAGCAGGACGGTAAGATACTTGGAACCCCAGTGGGTAAGGTTGCATTATAGCAATGACTAGGTCAGGAAGGGTGTCTAGGTCCAACAGTATTATGATTGAGGAAGAAGATAAGTTTGTGGAGAAGATGATTGGGAAATTTGTAGAGAAGAGGGATGTTTGGATAGGTGATCTAATCCAGGGGATTAAAAGTGAAGTCTTTAATAAGATACAGGGCGAGGTTCAAAGACTCAAACAAGAGTTTATGGATTATATTCAAGAGGAAATCAGGAAGAGCAGGGTAGAATGGCAAGGAGAAATATCTAGGCTTACTAATGAATTTGGCAGGAATAAGGGAAGCTTGGCAGGGGAAGGGGGAGTAGTAGTAGGTGGAGTAGCGGGTGTAGGAGGGGTGGGGGTCAGCCAGGGAGAGGGCCACCAGCATGACCCTGAACTGAGAAAGACGACAATCATAATCCATGGATTACTTGAAGCCAGGGCACCATCGAGGCAGGAAAGGATGGAGATTGAGGATTTGGAACTACAGGGGATCTTGAGAGACATGAGAGCCCAGATGGCAGGGAATGAGGTGCAAGTCCACCGACGCATTGGACCATACAACTGTAACAGGAAACGACCTGTACTGGTACAGTTCACTAACGAAGAGGCAGTGGATTACATACTGCATCACAAACACCTACTCAGAGGTAGCGAAAATTACTACAACGTATTTATTGACAAATTCATGACGAAGGAGGAACAGATTGCCCACAGAGCAAGCAAACAACAGTACGACTCTTCCCATTTGAGCGCAGCTACACACCCCAGTGCTAAACCACCCCATGCTAACCAGCTCACACGTGCTTCTCAGGTCACCCCTTCCCCAAATCAGCCGCCCCTGCTTATCTCCCCAGCACATCCCTTGACCCCTCTGACCCCACTGGAGTCAAATTCATCCCACATTCCAAGGACCCCCTCATCACCTCAGCCCCCAAAACCCGTCCAGCCCTCATCCCCTCAACCCCCAAAACCCACCCAGCTCTCATCCCCTCAACCCCCAAAACCCATCCAGACCTCATCCCTTCAACCCCAAGAACCCACCCAGACCTCATCCCCTCAACACCCAAAGCCTACCCAGCCCTCACCCCTCCTCATCCCCTCTCCTTCCATGTGACCCCCCACCCTTGCGAGGGAGGTGGGAGGTCCCCCCCACCCCCTTTATCCTTCCCCCTCCCAACCTCTCAACCTCTATCTGTCTCCCAACCTTACGCTATCTCCCAATCCCTCTATGCCCTCCCTAATCTCCAGACCCAGTATGCCCTTCCTACTCCAGACCTACCTACCCAGGCCCTACCCCAGACCCTCCTACCTACCTTCCTAGAAGCCCAGCCCCCAGTAGCCCCCCAAGCACTCTTTCTGAACACCCCCCTCCTGAACTCTTTCACCCCCCCCATACACCCCCCGGACCCCCCCAGACACCCCCCGGATCCCCCCGGACATCCCCCGGACCCTCCCCGCCCCCAGTCATCCCCCAGACACCCCCCAGATCCCCCAGATCCCCTCTACCCCCAGTCACCCCCCAGACATCCCCCAGATCCCCCCAGACCCCCAGAGAAAGGGAGAACTCTGGTACAAGAGTTTCCATGAAGAATCTCAAGGTTTGGTACACCAATGCTGATGGGGTATCTAATAAAGCAGAAGAGATAAAAGAAAGAGTGAGTGAAGCAGATCCTGACATAGTTGCAATTGTGGAAACTAAAATTAATGACATGATCTCAGATGCAATCTTTCCTGAAGGGTACCAGGTGATACGAAAAGAGAGGACACAGAGACAGGGAGGGGGAGTAGCACTCCTAATAAAGCGGAAATGGAAGTTTGAAGACCTGGGAAATCGAGTTACCAATGAATGCACAAGCTTCATACATGGAACTCTGACAGTAGATGGGAGGAAGATTGTGATCCTGGTAATCTACAATCCCCCACCAAACAGTAGAAGACCCAGGCAGGAGTATGATGACAACAACAAAGCATGTATAGATGAACTGCAGAAGGCAGCAACACTAGCCCACAGAATGAGAGTGAAGCTGCTGATCATGGGGGACCTAAATCATGGAGAGATAAATTGGGAATCAAGGAATCCCCATGGAGGGGACGAAACGTGGGGAGCAAAATTAGTAGATGTTATAGACAGGAATTTCCTGACACAACATGTGAAGGAAGACACAAGGGAAAGAGGAGGAGATGCACCGAGCCTATTAGACCTGATTTTCACCCAGAACGTAGAAGATATCGAGAATTTAGAGCATGAAATACCTCTAGGGGCCAGTGACCATTGTGTCCTAGTCTTTGACTACATGATGGAATTCAAACTTATGACCATGGGACAAGAGATCTGGGAAAGGAGAGCTGACTACAGGAAAGGGGACTATATGAGGATAAGGGACTATCTGGGTGAAGTGCAGTGGGAGGAAGAAATTAGAGGAAAAACAGTCCAAGATATGATGGACCTAGTCATACAGAAATGCCAGGAGGCCGAAGAGAGATTTATACCAATGGTAAAGGGAAAAAATAAGAAGGAATATAATAACCCATGGTTTAATAGACAGTGTCAGGAAGCAAAAATGGCCAGCAGACGGGAGTGGAGGAAGTACAGAAGACAAAGAACAGAGGACAACAGAAGCAGATACAACAGAGCTAGGAACGATTACATTAACATAAGACGAACATCGGAAAGGGACTATGAGAACGATATTGCAATCAAAGCGAAAAAACAACCTAAGTTACTACACAGTCATATAAGAAGAAAAATGTCGGTGAACGACCAAGTGACAAGACTAAGGAAGACAGAGGGGGCATATACTGAAAGTGACAAGGAAATCTGTGAGGCACTGAATGCCAGTTTCCATGGAGTGTTCACTACCGAGCCTGAGCAGCTCCCATTGTTGGAAGGGGTTACCCTAGATGAAAGACTATCAGATATAGAGGTGACAGCAGAGGAGGTAATGAAACAGTTGACAACTCTAGATGCAGCTAAAGCAGTTGGACCAGACAAAGTATCACCGTGGATACTAAAAGAAGCAGCACAGGCCCTCAGCGTGCCTCTGGCAATGATCTTTAATGAGTCACTTATGTCAGGAGAATTGCCCAGTTGCTGGAAGAAGGCAAATGTCGTGCCGATCTTCAAGAAAGGAGATAGGGAGGAGGCACTTAACTACAGACCTGTATCACTGACAAGCATCCCCTGTAAAATACTGGAAAGAATAATTAGGCTGCGACTGGTTGCACACCTGGAGAACATTAGGTTTGTGAACAAACATCAACATGGGTTCTGGACAGGGAAATCGTGCCTAACAAACCTTCTGGAATTCTATGGTAAAATAACGAGGATAAGACAGGACAGAGATGGTTGGGCAGACTGCATATTTCTGGACTGCCAAAAAGCCTTTGATACAGTAACGCACATGAGACTGCTGTTCAAGCTCGAGAGGCAGGCGGGGGTGGGGGGAAAGGTCCTAGAATGGATAAGGAACTACCTAACAGGAAGGAGCCAAAGAGTTACGGTAAGGGGCGAGAAGTCGGACTGGCGAACAGTAACAAGTGGAGTACCACAAGGATCGGTGCTGGGACCAATTCTATTTCTTGTATATGTTAACGACATGTTTACAGGCGTAGAGTCCTACATGTCGATGTTTGCGGATGATGCAAAGTTGATGAGAAGAGTTGTGACAGATGAGGATTGCAGGATCCTCCAAGAGGACCTGAACAGATTGCAGAGATGGTCAGAGAAATGGCTGCTAGAATTCAACACGACCAAATGTAAAGTTATGGAAATGGGACTAGGAGATAGGAGACCAAAGGGACAGTACACAATGAAGGGGAACAGCCTACCTGTAACGACGCGTGAAAGAGACCTGGGGGTGGACGTAACACCTAATCTATCTCCTGAGGCACATATTAATAGGATAACGACAGCAGCGTACTCTACACTGGCAAAAGTTAGAACATCATTCAGAAACCTAAGTAAGGAGGCATTTAGGGCGCTTTACACTGCCTACGTAAGGCCAGTCTTAGAGTATGCCGCCTCATCATGGAGTCCCCATCTGAAGAAGCATATAATGAAACTGGAAAAGGTTCAGAGGTTTGCAACGAGACTCGTCCCAGAGCTACGAGGGATGGGGTATGAAGAGCGCCTGAGGGAACTGTGCCTTACGACACTAGAAAGAAGAAGGGAGAGGGGGGACATGATAGGAACGTATAAGATACTCAGAGGAATTGACAGAGTGGACATAGACGAAATGTTCACGCGGAATAGTAACAGAACGAGAGGACATGGATGGAAGCTTGAAACTCAGATGAGTCACAGAGATGTTAGGAAGTTTTCTTTTAGCGTGAGAGTAGTGGGGAAATGGAATGCACTTCAGGAACAGGTTGTGGAAGCAAATACTATTCATAATTTTAAAACCAGGTATGATAGGGAAATAGAACAGGAGTCATTGCTGTAAACAACCGATGCTCGAAAGGCGGGATCCAAGAGTCAATGCTCGATCCTGCAGACACAACTAGGTGAGTACAACTAGGTGAGTACACACACACACACACACACACACACACACACACACACACACACACACACACACACACACACACACACACACACACACACACACACACACACACACACACACACACACACACACACACACACACACAGGTGTAGGTAGCTCCACCACTACTATCACCAGGTAGCTCCACCACTACCATCACCAGGTAGCTTCACCACTACCATCACCAGGTAGCTACACCACTACCATCACCAGGTAGCTACACCACTACCATCACCAGGTAGCAACACCACTACCATCACCAGGTAGCTACAACACTACCATCACCAGGTAGCTACACCACTACTATCACCAGGTAGCTCCACCACTACCATCACCAGGTAGCTACATCACTACCATCGCCAGGTAGCTCCACCACTACAATCACCAGGTAGCTCCACCACTACCATCACCAGGTAGCTACATCACTACCATCACCAGGTAGCTCCACCACTACCATCACCAGGTAGCTCCACCACTACCATCACCAGGTAGCTCCACCACTACAATCACCAGGTAGCTCCACCACTACCATCACCAGGTAGCTACATCACTACCATCACCAGGTAGCTCCACCACTACCATCACCAGGTAGCTACATCACAACCATCACCAGGTAGCAACACCACTACCATCACCAGGTAGCTACAACACTACCATCACCAGGTAGCTACAACACTACCATCACCAGGTAGCAACACCACTACAATCACCACGTAGCTACACCACTTCAGTCACCAGGTAAGTACATCACTACCATCACCAGGTAGCTACAACACTACCATCACCAGGTAGCTACACCACTACAATCACCAGGTAGCTACACCACTTCAATCACCAGGTAGCTCCACCACTACAATCACCTGGTATCTACACCACTACCATCACCAGGTAGCTACACCACTACCATCACCAGGTAGCTACACCACTACAATCACCAGGTAGCTACACCACTACAATCACCACGTAGCAACACCACTACCATCACCAGGTAGCTACCCGACTACAATCACCAGGTAGCTGCTCCACTACAATCACCAGGTAGCTACACCACTACCATCACAAGGTAGCTACACCACTACCATCACCAGGTAGCTACACCACTACCATCACCAGGTAGCTACACCACTACCATCACCAGGTAGCTACACCACTACCATCACCAGGTAGCTACACCACTACAATCACCACATAGCAACACCACTACCATCACCAGGTAGCTACCCGACTACAATCACCAGGTAGCGGCTCCACTACAATCACCAGGTAGCTACACCACTACCATCACTAGGTAGCTACACCACTACCATCACCAGGTAGCTACACCACTACCATCACCAGGTAGCTCCACCACTACCATCACAAGGTAGCTACACCACTACCATCAACAGGTAGCTACATCACTACCATCACCAGGTAGCTACACCACTACCATCACCAGGTAGCTACACCACTACCATCACCAGGTAGCTCCACTACTACAATCACCAAGTAGCTTCACTACTACCATCACCAGGTAGCTTCACCACTACCATCACCAGGTAGCTTCACCACTACCATCACCAGGTAGCTCCACCACTACAATCACCAGGTAGCTCCACCACTACAATCACCACGTAGCTACACCACTACAATCACCAGGTAGCTCCACCACTACAATCACCACGTAGCTACACCACTACAATCACCACGAAGCTCCACCACTACAATCACCAGGTAGCTCCACCACTACAATCACAAGGTAGCTCCACCACTACAATCAACACGTAGCTACACCACTACAATCACCAGGTAGCTACTCCACTACAATCACCTGGTAGCTGCCAGGTGCGTGTCGTATTTCTGCATGTTGTAACACATCTCATTTCCAAACATTAGCGATGAACAATACAGCAACAAATTAATAATATTCTGTAAAAAACAAAATACTTTTCAGAAAAAATAAAACATAAATAATGAGTACTGATAGAATCAACACCTCCATGATGATGGTGGTGGCGGTGGTGTGTCGTGTGTTGTGGTACGTCTGGGGTGTGGTCCAGAACCACCTCCGTCTGCGCCTCCTCTAGCGGCAGTACGACTCCAGCTGGCGGGGACTGTTGAGTAACGTCCCCCTCTTGAAGGTGATCGTCCCTCCACGCCCCGGGACCTTCACAACCCCCTGGACCTGCTGGACCATGTCCAGGTGCTTCGTGACGGGCGTCCTCGAGGTGGCCGTCTGGTGGGCCATCATCAGGACCCTTAGAATCCTTCTCGACCTGGACCCAGTTGAGTCCTAAGTGAAGGAGACGGAGTCGACGGGGCCACCTCCAGTGACCCCACCCGTGACCACCCCCGTGACAACACCAGTGTCACACACTCTGCGCATAACACCACAGCCCGTGACTCCCGGAATCCGGGGCAGGCGTGTGGGGATACGACCCAGGTCACGACCCAGGTCACCTGTGACACAGACGTGGTGCTACCGGACACCACCTGAGGCATAATTGGTGTTGACCACCCCCGTGACTACATCCGTGACAACCCCTGTGACTACATCCGTGACAACCCCTGTGACAACAGCAGTGACCACCCCCGTGACAACCCCCGTGACAACCCCTGTGACAACACCAGTGTCACACACTCTGCGCATAACACCGCAGCCCGTGACTCCCGTGATCCGGGGCAGGCGTGTAGGGATACGACCCAGGTCACGACCTAGATCACCCGTGACACAGACGTGGTGCTACAGGACACCACCTGTGGCATAATTGGTGGTGACAACCCCCGTGACCAGCACTGTTACCACACCCGTGACTACCCCCGTGTCCACACCCGTGACAACCCCCGTGACTACCCCTGTGACAACACCAGTGTCACACACTCTGCGCATAACACCGTAGCCCGTGACTCCCGTGATCCGGGGCAGGCGTGTCGGGATACGATCCAGGTCACGGCCCAGGTCACCTGTGACACAGACGTGGTGCTACAGGACACCACCTGAGGCATAATTGGTGGTGACCACCCCCGTGACTACATCCGTGACAACCCCCGTGACAACCCCTGTGACAACACCAGTGTCACACACTCTGCGCATAACACCGCAGCCCGTGACTCCCATGATCCGGGGCAGGCGTGTCGGGATACAACCCAGGTCACGGCCTAGGTCACGGCCCAGGTCACCTGTGACACAGACGTGGTGCTACAGGACACCACCTGTGGCATAATTGGTGGTGACCACCCCCGTGACTTCATCCGTGACAACCCCCGTGACTACCCCCGTGACTACCCCTGTGACAACACCAGTGTCACACACTCTGCGCATTACACCACAGCCCGTGACTCCCGTGATCTGGGGCAGGCGTGTCAGTATACGACCCAGGTCACGACCCAGGTCACCCGTGACACAGACGTGGTGCTACAGGACTCCACCTGTGGCATAATTGGTGGTGACTACACCCGTGACTACACCCGTGACTACACCCGTGACTACATCCGTGACCACATCCGTTACTATCCCATCCGTGACCACCCCTGTGACCACCCCTGTGACAACACCAGTGTCACACACTCTGCGCATAACACCGCAGCCCGTGACTCCCATGATCCGGGGCAGGCGTGTCGGTATACGACCCAGGTCACGACCCAGGTCACCCGTGACACAGACGTGGTGCTACAGGACACCACCTGTGGCATAATTGGTGATGACTACACCCGTGACTACATCCGTGACCACATCCGTGACTACCCCAGTGACCACCCCTGTGACAACACCCGTGACAACACCAGTGTCACACACTCTGCGCATAACACCGCAGCCCGTGACTCCCGTGACCCGGGGCAGGCGGGGCAGGTCACGACCTCAGTGAACTACAGTTCGTGAACTGAGGAATAACCTGGTGTAGGAACACCAGATTCCTACCTTAACACTTTGCCGTGGGGGCTAACACTTTGCCGTGGAGGTGACTAACACCTTGCCGTGGAGGTGACTAACACGACCTTGGTTTTGCGGGCCTCTCGCTCGCTAGGTTATGCAGGCCTCTCGCTCGCTCCGTTTTGCGGGCCTCTCGCTCGCTAAGTTTTGCGATCCTCTCGCTCGCTCGTTTTTTGCGGGCCTCTCGCTCGCTAAGTTTTGCGGGCCTCTCGCTCGCTCTGTTTTGCGGGACTCTCGCTCGCTCTGTTTTGCGGGCCTCTCGCTCGCTAAGTTTTGTGGGCCTTTCGCTCGCTTTGTTTTGCGGGACTCTCGCTCGCTCTGTTTTGCGGGCCTCTCGCTCGCTCGGTTTTGCGGGCCTCTCGCTCGCTAAGTTTTGCGGTCCTCTCGCTCGCTCGGTTTTGCGGGCCTCTCACTCGCTCGGTTTTGCGGGTCTCTCGCTCGCTAAGTTTTGTGGGCCTCTCGCTCGCTCGGTTTTGCGGGCCTCTCGCTCGCTAAGTTTTGCGGGCCTCTCGCTCGCTCGGTTTTGCGGGCCTCTCGCTCGCTAAGTTTTGCGGGCCTCTCGCTTGCTCTGTTTTGCGGGACTCTCGCTCGCTCTGTTTTCCGGGCCTCTCGCTCGCTCGGTTTTGCGTTCCTCTCGCTCGCTCTGTTTTCCGGGCCTCTCGCTCGCTCTGTTTTGCGGGCCTCTCGCTCGCTCTGTTTTGCGGGCCTCTCGCTCGCTCTGTTTTGCGGGCCTCTCGCTCGCTCTGTTTTGCGGGCCTCTCGCTTGCTCGGTTTTGCGGGCCTCTCGCTCGCTCGGTTTTGAGGGCATCTCGATCGCTAGGTTTTGCGGGCCTCTCGCTCGCTAGGTTTTGCGGGCCTCTCGCTCGCTAGGTTTTTGCGGGCCTCGCGCTCGCTAGGTTTTGCGGGCCTCTTGCTTGCTAGGTTTTGCAGGGATCTCGCTCGCTCGGATTTGCGGGCCTCTCGCTCACGCGGTTTTGAGGGCATACTGTTTGCGTGTTGTTAGTCACCCCCACGGCAAAGTGTTAGTCCCCCCATGGCAAGTTACGTGTTACTCCCCCAATGGCAAAGTGTTTGTCCCCCCTCTGCAAAGTGTTAGTCCCCCCCAACGGCAAAGTGTTTGTCCCCCTCAACGGCAAAGTGTTTGTCCCCCCACGGCAAAGTGTTTGTCCCCCCACGGCAAAGTGTTTGTCCTCCCACAGCAAAGTGTTATTTCCCCCCCCCCCCAACGGCAAAGTGTTATTCCCCCACCCCCAACAGCAAAGTGTTATTTCCCCCCCCCCCCTAACGGCAAAGTGTTAGGAGCGAGTGGCCAAGAGTATTCATCTAATTGTGCTTATGGGGGTTTGGCTCTTTCGGCTCCCTTCCCATCTGTCATATATCAAATTATTTTTTTTTTTGCCACAAAACACACACACACACACACACACACACACACACACACACACACACACACACACACACACACACACACACACACACACACACACACACATACACACACATACACACACACACACACACACACACACACACACACACACACACACACACACACACACACACACACACACACACATACACACACACACACACACGCACACACACACACACACACACACACACACACACACACACACACACACACACACACACACACACACACACACACACACACACACACACATACACACACATACACACACACACACACACACACACACACACACACACACACACACACACACACACACACACACACACATGTGTAGGTAGCTCCACCACTACTATCACCAGGTAGCTCCACCACTACCATCACCAGGTAGCTCCACCACTACCATCACCAGGTAGCTACACCACTACCATCACAAGGTAGCTACACCACTACCATCACCAGGTAGCAACACCACTACCATCACCAGGTAGCTACAACACTACCATCACCAGGTAGCTACACCACTACCATCACCAGGTAGCTCCACCACTACCATCACCAGGTAGCTACATCACTACCATCGCCAGGTAGCTCCACCACTACGATCACAAGGTAGCGCCACCACTACAATCACCAGGTAGCTCCACCACTACCATCACCAGGTAGCTACATCACTACCATCACCAGGTAGCTCCACCACTACCATCACCAGGTAGCTCCACCACTACCATTACCAGGTAGCTCCACCACTACAATCACCAGGTAGCTCCACCACTACCATCACCAGGTAGCTACATCACTACCATCACCAGGTAGCTCCACCACTACCATCACCAGGTAGCTACATCACTACCATCACCAGGTAGCAACACCACTACCATCACAAGGTAGCTACAACACTTCCATCACCAGGTAGCAACACCACTACAATCACCACGTAGTTACACCACTTCAGTCACCAGGTAGGTACATCACTACCATCACCAGGTAGCTACAACACTACCATCACCAGGTAGCTACACCACTACAATCACCAGGTAGCTACATAACTTCAATCACCAGGTAGCTCCACCACTACAATCACCTGGTATCTACACCACTACCATCACCAGGTAGCTACACCACTACCATCACCAGGTAGCTACACCACTACAATCACCAGGTAGCTACACCACTACAATCACCACGTAGCAACACCACTACCATCACCAGGTAGCTACCCGACTACAATCACCAGGTAGCTGCTCCAATACAATCACCAGGTAGCTACACCACTACCATCACTAGGTAGCTACACCACTACCATCACCAGGTTGCTACACCACTACCATCACCAGGTAGCTACACCACTACCATCACCAGGTAGCTACACCACTACAATCACCACATAGCAACACCACTACCATCACAGGTAGCTACCCGACTACAATCACCAGGTAGCGGCTCCACTACAATCACCAGGTAGCTACACCACTACCATCACCAGGTAGCTACACCACTACCATCACCAGGTAGCTCCACTACTACAATCACCAGGTAGCTTCACCACTACCATCACCAGGTAGCTTCACCACTACCATCACCAGGTAGCTTCACCACTACCATCACCAGGTACCTCCACCACTACAATCACCAGGTAGCTCCACCACTACAATCACCACGTAGCTACACCACTACAATCACCAGGTAGCTCCACCACTACAATCACCACGTAGCTACACCACTACAATCACCACGAAGCTCCACCACTACAATCACCAGGTAGCTACACCACTACAATCACCAGGTAGCTACTCCACTACAATCACCTGGTAGCTGCCAGGTGCGTGTCGTATTTCTGCATGTTGTAACACATCTCATTTCCAAACATTAGCGATGAACAATACAGCAACAAATTAATAATATTCTGTAAAAAACAAAATACTTTTCAGAAAAAATAAAACATAAATAATGAGTACTGATAGAATCAACACCTCCATGATGATGGTGGTGGCGGTGGTGTGTCGTGTGTTGTGGTACGTCTGGGGTGTGGTCCAGAACCACCTCCGTCTGCGCCTCCTCTAGCGGCAGTACGACTCCAGCTGGCGGGGACTGTTGAGTAACGTCCCCCTCTTGAAGGTGATCGGACCTTCACGACCCCCTGGACCTGCTGGACCATGTCCAGTTGCTTCGTGACGGGCGTCCTCGAGGTGACCGTCTGGTGGGCCTTCATCAGGACCCTTAGTATCCTTCTCGACCTGGACCCAGTTGAGTCCTAAGTGAAGGAGACGGAGTCGACGGGGCCACCTCCAGTGACCCCACCCGTGACCACCCCCGTGACAACACCAGTGTCACATACTCTGCGCATAACACCACAGCCCGTGACTCCCGGAATCCGGGGCAGGCGTGTGGGGATACGACCCAGGTCACGACCCAGGTCACCTGTGACACAGACGTGGTGCTACCGGACACCACCTGAGGCATAATTGGTGTTGACCACCCACGTGACTACATCCGTGACAACACCAGTGTCACACACTCTGCGCATAACACCGCAGCCCGTGACTCCCGTGATCCGGGGCAGGCGTGTAGGGATACGACCCATGTCACGACCTAGATCACCCGTGACACAGACGTGTTGCTACAGGACACCACCTGTGGCATAATTGGTGGTGACAACCCCCGTGACCAGCACTGTGACCAGCACTGTGACCAGCACTGTGACCACACCCGTGACTACCCCCGTGTCCACACCCGTGACAACCCCCGTGACTACCCCTGTGACAACACCAGTGTCACACACTCTGCGCATAACACCGTAGCCCGTGACTCCCGTGATCCGGGGCAGGCGTGTCGGGATACGACCCAGGTCACGACCCAGGTCACCTGTGACACAGACGTGGTGCTACAGGACACCACCTGAGGCATAATTGGCGGTGACCACCCCCGTGACTACATCCGTGACCACCCCCGTGACAACCCCTGTGACAACACCAGTGTCACACACTCAGCGCATATCACCGCAGCCTGTGACTCCCATGATCCGGGGCAGGCGTGTCGGGATACGACCCAGGTCACGGCCCAGGTCACCTGTGACACAGACGTGGTGCTACAGGACACCACCTGAGGCATAATTGGTGGTGACCACCCCCGTGACTACATCCGTGACAACCCCCGTGACAACCCCTGTGACAACACCAGTGTCACACTCTCTGCGCATAACACCGCAGCCCGTGACTCCCATGATCTGGGGCAGGCGTGTCGGGATACAACCCAGGTCACGGCCTAGGTCACGGCCCAGGTCACCTGTGACACAGACGTGGTGCTACAGGACACCACCTGTGGCATAATTGGTGGTGACCACCCCCGAGATTACATCCGTGACAACCCCCGTGACTACCCCTGTGACAACACCAGTGTCACACACTCTGCGCATTACACCGCAGCCCGTGACTCCCGTGATCCGGGGCAGGCGTGTCGGTATACGACCCAGGTCACGACCCAGGTCACCCGTGACACAGACGTGGTGCTACAGGACTCCACCTGTGGCATAATTGGTGGTGACTACACCCGTGACTACATCTGTGACCACATCCGTGACTATCCCATCCGTGACCACCCCTGTGAAAACACCAGTGTCACACACTCTGCGCATAACATCGCAGCCCATGACTCCCATGATCCGGGGCAGGCGTGTCGGTATACGACCAAGGTCACCCGTGACACAGACGTGGTGCTACAGGACACCACCTGTGGCATAATTGGTGATGACTACACCCGTGACTACATCCGTGACCACATCCGTGACTACCCCAGTGACCACCCCTGTGACCACCCCTGTGACAACACCAGTGTCACACACTCTGCGCATAACACCGCAGCCCGTGACTCCCGTGACCCGGGGCAGGCGGGGCAGGTCACGATCTCAGTGAACTACAGTTCGTGAACTGAGGAATAACCTGGTGTAGGAACACCAGATTCCTACCTTAACACTTTGCCGTGGGGGCTAACACTTTGCCGTGGAGGTGACTAACACCTTGCCGTGGAGGTGACTAACACGACCTTGGTTTTGCGGGCCTCTCGCTCGCTAGGTTATGCAGGCCTCTCGCTCGCTCCGTTTTGCGGGCCTCTCGCTCGCTCGTTTTTGCGGGCCTCTCGCTCGCTAAGTTTTGCGGGCCTCTCGCTCGCTCTGTTTTGCGGGCCTCTCGCTCGCTCTGTTTTGCGGGCCTTTCGCTCGCTAAGTTTTGCGGGCCTCTCGCTCGCTCTGTTTTGCGGGACTCTCGCTCGCTCTGTTTTGCGAGCCTCTCGCTCGCTCTGTTTTGCGGGCCTCTCGCTCGCTTGATTTTGCGGGCCTCTCGCTCTCTCGGTTTTGCGGGCCTCTAGCTCTCTAAGTTTTGCGGTCCTCTCGCTCGCTCGGTTTTGCGGGCCTCTCGCTCGCTCGGTTTTGCGGGTCTCTCGCTCGCTAAGTTTTGCGGGCCTCTCGCTCGCTCGGTTTTGCGGGCCTCTCGCTCGCTAAGTTTTGCGGGCCTCTCGCTTGCTCTGTTTTGCGGGACTCTCGCTTGCTCTGTTTTCCGGGCCTCTCGCTAGCTCTGTTTTGCGTTCCTCTCGCTCGCTCTGTTTTGCGGGCCTCTCGCTCGCTCTGTTTTGCGGGCCTCTCGCTCGCTCTGTTTTGCGGGCCTCTCGCTTGCTCGGTTTGCGGGCCTCTCGCTCGTTCGGTTTTGAGGGCCTCTCGCTCGCTCAGTTTTGCGGGCCTCTCGCTCGCTAGGTTTTGCGGGCCTCTCGCTCGCTAGGTTTTGCGGGCATCTCGCTCGCTAGGTTTTGCGGGCCTCTCGCTCGCTAGGTTTTTGCGGGCCTCTCGCTCGCTATGTTTTGCGGGCCTCTTGCTTGCTAGGTTTTGCAGGGATCTCGCTCGCTCGGATTTGCGGGCCTCTCGCTCACGCGGTTTTGAGGGCATACTGTTTGCGTGTTGTTAGTCACCCCCACGGCAAAGTGTTAGTCCCCCCATGGCAAGTTACGTGTTACTCCCCCAATGGCAAAGTGTTTGTCCCCCCTCTGCAAAGTGTTAGTCCCCCCCAACGGCAAAGTGTTAGTCCCCCCAACGGCAAAGTGTTTGTCCCCCCACGGCAAAGTGTTTGTCCTCCCACAGCAAAGTGTTATTTCCCCCCCCCAACGGCAAAGTGTTATTCCCCCACCCCCCCCAACGGCAAAGTGTTATTCTCCCCCCTTCTAACGGCAAAGTGTTGGGAGCGAGTGGCCAAGAGTATTCATCTAATTGTGCTTATGGGGGTTTGGCTCTTTCGGCTCCCTTCCCATCTGTCATATATCAAATTATTTTTTTTTTGCCACAAAACACACACACACACACACACACACACACACACACACACACACACACACACACACACACACACACACACACACACACACACACACACACACACACACACACATACACACACATACACACACACACACAGAGAACCAGGAATGAGTACGTCAGGGTGAGAAGAGAAGCAGAGAAAAATTTTGAAAATGATATAGCAAACAAAGCCAAGACCGAACCAAAGCTACTCCACAGTCACATCAGAAGGAAAACAACAGTGAAAGAACAGGTATTGAAACTTAGAACAGGCGAGGACAGGTATACAGAGAATGACAGAGAGGTGTGTGAGGAACTCAACAAGAGGTTCCAGGAGGTCTTCACAAAAGAACAGGGTGAGGTCACTGTGCTAGGAGAAAGGGAGGTAAACCAGGCGGCCTTGGAGGAGTTCGAAATTACGAGAGAGGAGGTCAAGAGACACCTGCTGGATCTGGATGTTAGAAAGGCGGTTGGTCCAGATGGGATCTCACCATGGGTACTGAAAGAGTGTGCAGAGGCACTTTGCTTGCCACTCTCCATAGTGTATAGTAAATCACTAGAGACGGGAGACCTACCAGAAATATGGAAGACGGCGAATGTGGTCCCAATATACAAAAAGGGCGACAGACAAGAGGCACTGAACTACAGGCCAGTGTCCTTGACTTGTATACCATGCAAGGTGATGGAGAAGATCGTGAGAAAAAACCTGGTAACACATCTGGAGAGAAGGGACGTCGTGACAAATCGCCAACATGGATTCAGGGAGGGTAAATCTTGACTTACAGGCTTGATAGAATTCTACGATCAGGTGACACAGATTAAGCAAGAAAGAGAGGGCTGGGCGGACTGCATTTTCTTGGATTGTCGGAAAGCCTTTGACACAGTACCGCATAAGAGGCTGGTACATAAGCTGGAGAGACAGGCAGGTGTAGCTGGTAAGGTGCTCCAGTGGATAAGGGAGTATCTAAGCAATAGGAAGCAGAGAGTTACGGTGAGGGGTGAGACCTCCGATTGGCGTGAAGTCACCAGTGGAGTCCCACAGGGCTCTGTACTCGGTCCTATCTTGTTTCTGATATATGTAAATGATCTCCCGGAGGGTATCGATTCATTTCTCTCAATGTTTGCGGACGATGCTAAAATTATGAGAAGGATTAAAACAGAAGAGGACTGTTTGAGGCTTCAAGAAGACCTAGACAAGCTGAAGGAATGGTCGAACAAATGGTTGTTAGAGTTTAACCCAACCAAATGTAATGTAATGAAGATAGGTGTAGGGAGCAGGAGGCCAGATACAAGGTATCATCTGGGAGAGGAAATTCTTCAGGAGTCAGAGAAGGAAAAAGACTTAGGGGTTGATATCACGCCAGACCTGTCTCCTGCAGCACATATCAAGCGGATAACATCAGCGGCATATGCCAGGCTGGCCAACATACGAACGGCATTCAGAAACTTGTGTAAAGAATCATTCAGAACTTTGTATACCACGTATGTCAGGCCAATCCTGGAGTATGCAGCCCCAGCATGGAGTCCATATCTAGTCAAGGATAAGACTAAACTGGAAAAGGTTCAAAGGTTTGCCACCAGACTAGTACCCGAGCTGAGAGGTATGAGCTACGAGGAGAGACTACGGGAATTAAACCTCACTTCGCTGGAAGACAGAAGAGTTAGGGGGGACATGATCACCACATTCAAGATTCTGAAGGGGATTGATAGGGTAGATAAAGACAGTCTATTTAACACAAGGGGAACACGCACAAGGGGACACAGGTGGAAACTGAGTGCCCAAATGAGCCACAGAGATATTAGAAGGAACTTTTTTAGTGTCAGAGTTGGTTGACAAATGGAATGCATTAGGGGGTGATGTGGTGGAGGCTCACTCCATACACAGTTTCAAGTGTAGATATGACAGAGCCCGATAGGCTCAGGAATCTGTACACCTGTTGATTGACGGTTGAGAGGCGGGACCAAAGAGCCAGAGCTCAACCCCCGCAAACACAACTAGGTGAGTACAACTAGGTGAGTACACACACACACACACACACACACACACACACACACACACACACACACACACACACAGGTGTAGGTAGCTCCACCACTACTATCACCAGGTAGCTCCACCACTACCATCACCAGGTAGCTCCACCACTACCATCACCAGGTAGCTACACCACTACCATCACCAGGTAGCTACACCACTACCATCACCAGGTAGCAACACCACTACCATCACCAGGTAGCTACAACACTACCATCACCAGGTAGCTACACCACTACTATCACCAGGTAGCTCCACCACTACCATCACCAGGTAGCTACATCACTACCATCGCCAGGTAGCTCCACCACTACGATCACCAGGTAGCTCCACCACTACAATCACCAGGTAGCTCCACCACTACCATCACCAGGTAGCTACATCACTACCATCACCAGGTAGCTCCACCACTACCATCACCAGGTAGCTCCACCACTACCATTACCAGGTAGCTCCACCACTACAATCACCAGGTAGCTCCACCACTACTATCACCAGGTAGCTACATCACTACCATCACCAGGTAGCTCCACCACTACCATCACCAGGTAGCTACATCACTACCATCACCAGGTAGCAACACCACTACCATCACCAGGTAGCTACAACACTACCATCACCAGGTAGCTACAACACTACCATCACCAGGTAGCAACACCACTACAATCACCACGTAGCTACACCACTTCAGTCACCAGGTAAGTACATCACTACCATCACCAGGTAGCTACAACACTACCATCACCAGGTAGCTACACCACTACAATCACCAGGTAGCTACACCACTTCAATCACCAGGTAGCTCCACCACTACAATCACCTGGTATCTACACCACTACCATCACCAGGTAGCTACACCACTACCATCACCAGGTAGCTACACCACTACAATCACCAGGTAGCTACACCACTACAATCACCACGTAGCAACACCACTACCATCACCAGGTAGCTACCCGACTACAATCACCAGGTAGCTGCTCCACTACAATCACCAGGTAGCTACACCACTACCATCACTAGGTAGCTACACCACTACCATCACCAGGTAGCTACACCACTACCATCACCAGGTAGCTACACCACTACCATCACCAGGTAGCTACACCACTACCATCACCAGGTAGCTACACCACTACAATCACCACATAGCAACACCACTACCATCACCAGGTAGCTACCCGACTACAATCACCAGGTAGCGGCTCCACTACAATCACCAGGTAGCTACACCACTACCATCACTAGGTAGCTACACCACTACCATCACCAGGTAGCTACACCACTACCATCACCAGGTAGCTCCACCACTACCATCACAAGGTAGCTACACCACTACCATCAACAGGTAGCTACATCACTACCATCACCAGGTAGCTACACCACTACCATCACCAGGTAGCTACACCACTACCATCACCAGGTAGCTCCACTACTACAATCACCAAGTAGCTTCACTACTACCATCACCAGGTAGCTTCACCACTACCATCACCAGGTAGCTTCACCACTACCATCACCAGGTAGCTCCACCACTACAATCACCAGGTAGCTCCACCACTACAATCACCACGTAGCTACACCACTACAATCACCAGGTAGCTCCATCACTACAATCACCACGTAGCTACACCACTACAATCACCACGAAGCTCCACCACTACAATCACCAGGTAGCTACACCACTACAATCACCAGGTAGCTACTCCACTACAATCACCTGGTAGCTGCCAGGTGCGTGTCGTATTTCTGCATGTTGTAACACATCTCATTTCCGAACATTAGCGATGAACAATACATCAACAAATTAATAATATTCTGTAAAAAACAAAATACTTTTCAGAAAAAATAAAACATAAATAATGAGTACTGATAGAATCAACACCTCCATGATGATGGTGGTGGCGGTGGTGTGTCGTGTGTTGTGGTACGTCTGGGGTGTGGTCCAGAACCACCTCCGTCTGCGCCTCCTCTAGCGGCAGTACGACTGCAGCTGGCGGGGACTGTTGAGTAACGTCCCCCTCTTGAAGGTGATCGTCCCTCCACGCCCCGGGACCTTCACGACCCCCTGGACCTGCTGGACCATGTCCAGGTGCTTCGTGACGGGCGTCCTCGAGGTGGCCGTCTGGTAGGCCTTCATCAGGACCCTTAGTATCCTTCTCGACCTGGACCCAGTTGAGTCCTAAGTGAAGGAGACGGAGTCGACGGGGCCACCTCCAGTGACCCCACCCGTGACCACCCCCGTGACAACACCAGTGTCACACACTCTGCGCATAACACCACAGCCCGTGACTCCCGGAATCCGGGGCAGGCATGTGGGGATACGACCCAGGTCACGACCCAGGTCACCTGTGACACAGACGTGGTGCTACCGGACACCACCTGAGGCATAATTGGTGTTGACCACCCCCGTGACTACATCCGTGACAACCCCTGTGACAACACCAGTGTCACACACTCTGCGCATAACACCGCAGCCCGTGACTCCCGTGATCCGGGGCAGGCGTGTAGGGATACGACCCATGTCACGACCTAGATCACCCGTGACACAGACGTGGTGCTACAGGACACCACCTGTGGCATAATTGGTGGTGACAACCCCCGTGACCAGCACTGTGACCACACCCGTGACAACCCCCGTGACTACCCCTGTGACAACACCAGTGTCACACACTCTGCGCATAACACTGTAGCCCGTGACTCCCGTGATCCGGGGCAGGCGTGTCGGGATACGACCCAGGTCACGACCCAGGTCACCTGTGACACAGACGTGGTGCTACAGGACACCACCTGAGGCATAATTGGTGGTGACCACCCCCGTGACTACATCTGTGACCACCCCCGTGACAACCCCTGTGACAACACCAGTGTCACACACTCAGCGCATATAACCGCAGCCCGTGACTCCCATGATCCGGGGCAGGCGTGTCGGGATACGACCCTGGTCACGGCCCAGGTCACCTGTGACACAGACGTGGTGCTACAGGACACCACCTGAGGCATAATTGGTGGTGACCACCCCCGTGACTACATCCGTGACAACCCCTGTGACAACGCCAGTGTCACACACTCTGCGCATAACACCGCAGCCCGTGTCTCCCATGTTCTGGGGCAGGCGTGTCGGGATACAACCCAGGTCACGGCCTAGGTCACGGCCCAGGTCACCTGTGACACAGACGTGGTGCTACAGGACACCACCTGTGGCATAATTGGTGGTGACCACCCCCGAGACTACATCCGTGACAACCCCCGTGACTACCCCTGTGACAACACCAGTGTCACACACTCTGCGCATTACACCGCAGCCCGTGACTCCCGTGATCCGGGGCAGGCGTGTCGGTATACGACCCAGGTCACGACCCAGGTCACCTGTGACACAGACGTGGTGCTACAGGACTCCACCTGTGGCATAATTGGTGGTGACTACACCCGTGACTACATCCGTGACCACATCCGTGACTATCCCATCCGTGACCACCCCTGTGACAACACCAGTGTCACACACTCTGCGCATAACACCGCAGCCCGTGACTCCCATGATCCGGGGCAGGCGTGTCGGTATACGACCCAGGTCACGACCCAGGTCACCCGTGACACAGACGTGGTGCTACAGGACACCACCTGTGGCATAATTGGTGATGACTACACCCGTGACTACATCCGTGACCACATCCGTGACTACCCCAGTGACCACCCCTGTGACAACACCAGTGTCACACACTCTGCGCATAACACCGCAGCCCGTGACTCCCGTGACCCGGGGCAGGCGGGGCAGGTCACGACCTCAGTGAACTACAGTTCGTGAACTGAGGAATAACCTGGTGTAGGAACACCAGATTCCTACCTTAACACTTTGCCCTGGGGGCTAACACTTTGCCGTGGAGGTGACTAACACCTTGCCGTGGAGGTGACTAACACGACCTTGGTTTTGCGGGCCTCTCGCTCGCTAGGTTATGCAGGCCTCTCGCTCGCTCTGTTTTGCGGGCCTCTCGCTCGCTCGTTTTTGCGGGCCTCTCGCTCGCTAAGTTTTGCGGGCCTCTCGCTCGCTCTGTTTTGCGGGACTCTCGCTCGCTCTGTTTTGCGGGCCTTTCGCTCGCTAAGTTTTGCGGGCCTCTCGCTCGCTCTGTTTTGCGGGACTCTCGCTCGCTCTGTTTTGCGGGCCTCTCGCTCGCTCTGTTTTGCGGGCCTCTCGCTCGCTTGATTTTGCGGGCCTCTCGCTCTCTCGGTTTTGCGGGCCTCTCGCTCCCTAAGTTTTGCGGTCCTCTCGCTCAGTCGGTTTTGCGGGCCTCTCGCTCGCTCGGTTTTGCGGGCCTCTCGCTCGCTAAGTTTTGCGGGCCTCTCGCTCGCTCGGTTTTGCGGGCCTCTCGCTCGCTCTGTTTTGCGGGCCTCTCGCTTGCTCTGTTTTGCGTTCCTCTCGCTCGCTCTGTTTTCCGGGCCTCTCGCTCGCTCGGTTTTGCGTTCCTCTCGCTCGCTCTGTTTTCCGGGCCTCTCGCTCACTCTGTTTTGCGTTCCTCTCGCTCGCTCTGTTTTGCGGGCCTCTCGCTCGCTCTGTTTTGCGGGCCTCTCGCTCGCTCTGTTTTGCGGGCCTCTCGCTCGCTCTGTTTTGCGGGCCTCTCGCTTGCTCGGTTTGCGGGCCTCTCGCTCGCTCGGTTTTGAGGGCCTCTCGCTCGCTCGGTTTTGCGGGCCTCTCGCTCCCTAGGTTTTGTGGGCCTCTCGCTCGCTAGGTTTTGCGGGCATCTCGCTCGCTAGGTTTTGCGGGCCTCTCGCTCGCTAGGTTTTTGCGGGCCTCTCGCTCGCTAGGTTTTGCGGGCCTCTTGCTTGCTAGGTTTTGCAGGGATCTCGCTCGCTCGGATTTGCGGGCCTCTCGCTCACGCGGTTGTGAGGGCATACTGTTTGCGTGTTGTTAGTCACCCCCACGGCAAAGTGTTAGTCCCCCCATGGCAAGTTACGTGTTACTCCCCCAATGGCAAAGTGTTTGTCCCCCCTCTGCAAAGTGTTAGTCCCCCCCAACGGCAAAGTGTTAGTCCCCCCAACGGCAAAGTGTTTGTCCCCCCACGGCAAAGTGTTTGTCCTCCCACAGCAAAGTGTTATTTCCTCCCCCCCCCAACGGCAAAGTGTTATTCCCCCCCCCCCCAACGGCAAAGTGTTATTCTCCCCCCCTTCTAACGGCAAAGTGTTGGGAGCGAGTGGCCAAGAGTATTCATCTAATTGTGCTTATGGGGGTTTGGCTCTTTCGGCTCCCTTCCCATCTGTCTTATATCAAATTATTTTTTTTTGCCACAAAACACACACACACACACACACACACACACACACACACACACACACACACACACACACACACACACACACACACACACATACACACACATACACACACACACACACACACACACACACACACACACACACACACACACACACACACACACACACACACACACACACACACACACACACACACACACAGGTGTAGGTAGCTCCACCACTACTATCACCAGGTAGCTCCAACACTACCATCACCAGATAGCTCCACCACTACCATCACCAGGTAGCTACACCACTTCCATCACCAGGTAGCTACACCACTACCATCACCAGGTAGCAACACCACTACCATCACCAGGTAGCTACAACACTACCATCACCAGGTAGCTACACCACTACTATCACCAGGTAGCTCCACCACTACCATCACCAGGTAGCTACATCACTACCATCGCCAGGTAGCTCCACCACTACGATCACCAGGTAGCTCCACCACTACAATCACCAGGTAGCTCCACCACTACCATCACCAGGTAGCTACATCACTACCATCACCAGGTAGCTCCACCACTACCATCACCAGGTAGCTCCACCACTACCATTACCAGGTAGCTCCACCACTACAATCACCAGGTAGCTCCACCACTACCATCACCAGGTAGCTACATCACTACCATCACCAGGTAGCTCCACCACTACCATCACCAGGTAGCTACATCACTACCATCACCAGGTAGCAACACCACTACCATCACCAGGTAGCTACAACACTACCATCACCAGGTAGCTACAACACTACCATCACCAGGTAGCAACACCACTACAATCACCACGTAGCTACACCACTTCAGTCACCAGGTAAGTACATCACTACCATCACCAGGTAGCTACAACACTACCATCACCAGGTAGCTACACCACTACAATCACCAGGTAGCTACACCACTTCAATCACCAGGTAGCTCCACCACTACAATCACCTGGTATCTACACCACTACCATCACCAGGTAGCTACACCACTACCATCACCAGGTAGCTACACCACTACAATCACCAGGTAGCTACACCACTACCATCACCAGGTAGCTACATCACTACCATCACCAGGTAGCTCCACCACTACCATCACCAGGTAGCTCCACCACTACCATTACCAGGTAGCTCCACCACTACAATCACCAGGTAGCTCCACCACTACCATCACCAGGTAGCTACATCACTACCATCACCAGGTAGCTCCACCACTACCATCACCAGGTAGCTACATCACTACCATCACCAGGTAGCAACACCACTACCATCACCAGGTAGCTACAACACTACCATCACCAGGTAGCTACAATACTACCATCACCAGGTAGCTACAACACTACCATCACCAGGTAGCAACACCACTACAATCACCACGTAGCTACACCACTTCAGTCACCAGGTAAGTACATCACTACCATCACCAGGTAGCTACAACACTACCATCACCAGGTAGCTACACCACTACAATCACCAGGTAGCTACACCACTTCAATCACCAGGTAGCTCCACCACTACAATCAACTGGTATCTACACCACTACCATCACCAGGTAGCTACACCACTACCATCACCAGGTAGCTACACCACTACAATCACCAGGTAGCTACACCACTACAATCACCACGTAGCAACACCACTACCATCACCAGGTAGCTACCCGACTACAATCACCAGGTAGCTGCTCCACTACAATCACCAGGGAGCTACACCACTACCATCAATAGGTAGCTACACCACTACCATCACCAGGTAGCTACACCACTACCATCACCAGGTAGCTACACCACTACCATCACCAGGTAGCTACACCACTACCATCACCAGGTAGCTACAACACTACCATCACCAGGTAGCTACACCACTACAATCACCAGGTAGCTACACCACTTCAATCACCAGGTAGCTCCACTACTACAATCACCAAGTAGCTTCACTACTACCATCACCAGGTAGCTTCACCACTACCATCACCAGGTAGCTTCACCACTACCATCACCAGGTAGCTCCACCACTACAATCACCAGGTAGCTCCACCACTACAATCACCACGTACCTACACCACTACAATCACCAGGTAGCTCCACCACTACAATCACCACGCAGCTACACCACTACAATCACCAAGTAGCTCCACCACTACAATCACAAGTTAGCTCCACCACTACAATCAACACGTAGCTACACCACTACAATCACCAGGTAGCTACTCCACTACAATCACCTGGTAGCTGCCAGGTGCGTGTCGTATTTCTGCATGTTGTAACACATCTCATTTCCAAACATTAGCGATGAACAATACAGCAACAAATTAATAATATTCTGTAAAAAACAAAATACTTTTCAGAAATAATAAAACATAAATAATGAGTACTGATAGAATCAACACCTCCATGATGATGGTGGTGGCGGTGGTGTGTCGTGTGTTGTGGTACGTCTGGGGTGTGGTCCAGAACCACCTCCGTCTGCGCCTCCTCTAGCGGCAGTATGACTCCAGCTGGCGGGGACTGTTGAGTAACGTCCCCCTCTTGAAGGTGATCGTCCCTCCACGCCCCGGGACCTTCACGACCCCCTGGACCTACTGGACCATGTCCAGGTGCTTCGTGACGGGCGTCCTCGAGGTAGCCGTCGGGTGGGCCTTCATCTGGACCCTTAGTATCCTTCTCGACCTGGACCCAGTTGAGTCCTAAGTGAAGGAGACGGAGTCGATGGGGCCACCTCCAGTGACCCCACCCGTGACCACCCCCGTGACAACACCAGTGTCACACACTCTGCGCATAACACCACAGCCCGTGACTCCCGGAATCCGGGGCAGGCGTGTGGGGATACGACCCAGGTCACGACCCAGGTCACCTGTGACACAGACGTGGTGCTACCGGACACCACCTGAGGCATAATTGGTGTTGATCACCCCCGTGACTACATCCGTGACAACCCCTGTGACTACATCCGTGACAACCCCTGTGACAACAGCAGTGACCACCCCCGTGACAACCCCTGTGACAACACCAGTGTCACACACCCTGCGCATAACACCGCAGCCAGTGACTCCCGTGATCCGGGGCAGGCGTGTAGGGATACGACCCAGGTCACGACCTAGATCACCCGTGACACAGACGTGGTGCTACAGGACACCACCTGTGGCATAATTGGTGGTGACAACCCCCGTGACCAGCACTGTGACCACACCCGTGACTACCCCCGTGTCCACACCCGTGACAACCCCCGTGACTACCCCTGTGACAACACCAGTGTCACACACTCTGCGCATAACACCGTAGCCCGTGACTCCCGTGATCCGGGGCAGGCGTGTCGGGATACGACCCAGGTCACGACCCAGGTCACCTGTGACTCAGACGTGGTGCTACAGGACAACACCTGAGGCATAATTGGTGGTGACCACCCCCGTGACTACATCCGTGACCACCCCCGTGACAACCCCTGTGACAACACCAGTGTCACACACTCAGCGCATATCACCGCAGCCCGTGACTCCCATGATCCGGGGCAGGCGTGTCGGGATACGATCCAGGTCACGGCCCAGGTCACCTGTGACACAGACGTGGTGCTACAGGACACCACCTGAGGCATAATTGGTGGTGACCACCCCCGTGACAACCCCCGTGACAACCCCTGTGACAACACCAGTGTCACACACTCTGCGCATAACACCGCAGCCCGTGACTCCCATGATCCGGGGCAGGCGTGTCGGGATACAACCCAGGTCACGGCCCAGGTCACCTGTGACACAGACGTGGTGCTACAGGACACCACCTGTGGCATAATTGGTGGTGACCACCCCCGTGACTACATCCGTGACAACCCCCGTGACTACCCCTGTGACAACACCAGTGTCACACACTCTGCGCATTACACCGCAGCCCGTGACTCCCGTGATCCGGGGCAGGCGTGTCGGTATACGACCCAGGTCACGACCCAGGTCACCCGTGACACAGACGTGGTGCTACAGGACTCCACCTGTGGCATAATTGGTGGTGACTACACCCGTGACTACATCCGTGACCACATCCGTGACTATCCCATCCGTGACCACCCCTGTGACAACACCAGTGTCACACTCTCTGCGCATAACACAGCAGCCCGTGACTCCCATGATCCGGGGCAGGCGTGTCGGTATACGACCCAGGTCACGACCCAGGTCTCCCGTGACACAGACGTGGTGCTACAGGACACCACCTGTGGCATAATTGGTGATGACTACACCCGTGACTACATCCGTGACCACATCCGTGACTACCCCAGTGACTACCCCAGTGACCACCCCTGTGACAACACCCGTGACAACACCAGTGTCACACACTCTGCGCATAACACCGCAGCCCGTGACTCCCGTGACCCGGGGCAGGCGGGGCAGGTCACGACCTCAGTGAACTACAGTTCGTGAACTGAGGAATAACCTGGTGTAGGAACACCAGATTCCTACCTTAACACTTTGCCGTGGGGGCTAACACTTTGCCGTGGAGGTGACTAACACCTTGCCGTGGAGGTGACTAACACGACCTTGGTTTTGCGGGCCTCTCGCTCGCTAGGTTATGCAGGCCTCTCGCTCGCTCCGTTTTGCGGGCCTCTCGCTCGCTAAGTTTTGCGGTCCTCTCGCTCGCTCGTTTTTGCGAGCCTCTCGCTCCCTAAGTTTTGCGGGCCTCTCCCTCGCTCTGTTTTGCGGGCCTCTCGCTCGCTCTGTTTTGCGGGCCTCTCGCTCGCTTGATTTTGCGGGCCTCTCGCTCGCTCGGTTTTGCGGGCCTCTCGCTCGCTAAGTTTTGCGGTCCTCTCGCTCGCTCGGTTTTGCGGGCCTCTCACTCGCTTGGTTTTGCGGGTCTCTCGCTCGCTAAGTTTTGCGGGCCTCTCGCTCGCTCGGTTTTGCGGGCCTCTCGCTCGCTAAGTTTTGCGGGCCTCTCGCTTGCTCTGTTTTGCGGGACTCTCGCTCGCTCTGTTTTACGGGCCTCTCGCTCTCTCGGTTTTGCGTTCCTCTCGCTCGCTCTGTTTTCCGGGCCTCTCGCTCGCTCTGTTTTGCGGGCCTCTCGCTCGCTCTGTTTTGCGGGCCTCTCGCTCGCTCTGTTTTGCGGGCCTCTCGCTCGCTCTGTTTTGCGGGCCTCTCGCTTGCTCGGTTTTGCTGGCCTCTCGCTTGCTCGGTTTTGAGGGCCTCTCGCTCGCTCGGTTTTGCGGGCCTCTCGCTCGCTAGGTTTTGCGGGCCTCTCGCTCGCTAGGTTTTGCGGGCCTCTCGCTCGCTAGGTTTTTGCGGGCCTCTCGCTCGCTAGGTTTTGCGGGCCTCTTGCTTGCTAGGTTTTGCAGGGATCTCGCTCGCTCGGATTTGCGGGCCTCTCGCTCACGCGGTTTTGAGGGCATACTGTTTGCGTGTTGTTAGTCACCCCCACGGCAAAGTGTTAGTCCCCCCATGGCAAGTTACGTGTTACTCCCCCAATGGCAAAGTGTTTGTCCCCCCTCTGCAAAGTGTTAGTCCCCCCCAACGGCAAAGTGTTAGTCCCCCCCAACGGCAAAGTGTTTGTCCCCCCACGGCAAAGTGTTTGTCCCCCCACGGCAAAGTGTTTGTCCTCCCACAGCAAAGTGTTATTTCCCCCCCCCCAACGGCAAAGTGTTATTCCCCCCCCCAACGGCAAAGTGTTATTTCCCCCCCCCCCCCTAACGGCAAAGTGTTAGAAGCGAGTGGCCAAGTGTATTCATCTAATTGTGCTTATGGGGGTTTGGCTCTTTCGGCTCCCTTCCCATCTGTCATATATCAAATTATTTTTTTTTTGCCACAAAACACACACACACACACACACACACACACACACACACACACACACACACACACACACACACACACACACACACACACACACACACACACACACACACATACACACACATACACACACACACACACACACACACACACACACACACACACACACACACACACACACACACACACACACACACACAGGTGTAGGTAGCTCCACCACTACTATCACCAGGTAGCTCCACCACTACCATAACCAGGTAGCTCCACCACTACCATCACCAGGTAGCTACACCACTACCATCACCAGGTAGCTACACCACTACCATCACCAGGTAGCAACACCACTACCATCACCAGGTAGCTACAACACTACCATCACCAGGTAGCTACACCACTACCATCACCAGGTAGCTCCACCACTGCCATCACCAGGTAGCTACATAACTACCATCGCCAGGTAGCTCCACCACTACGATCACCAGGTAGCTCCACCACTACAATCACCAGGTAGCTCCACCACTACCATCACCAGGGAGCTACATCACTACCATCACCAGGTAGCTCCACCACTACCATCACCAGGTAGCTCCACCACTACCATTACCAGGTAGCTCCACCACTACAATCACCAGGTAGCTCCACCACTACCATCACCAGGTAGCTACATCACTACCATCACCAGGTAGCTCCACCACTACCATCACCAGGTAGCTACATCACTACCATCACCAAGTAGCAACACCACTACCATCACAAGGTAGCTACAACACTACCCTCACCAGGTAGCTACAACACTACCATCACCAGGTAGCAACACCACTACAATCACCACGTAGCTACACCACTTCAGTCACCAGGTAGGTACATCACTACCATCACCAGGTAGCTACAACACTACCATCACCAGGTAGCTACACCACTACAATCACCAGGTAGCTACACCACTTCAATCACCAGGTAGCTCCACCACTACAATCACCTGGTATCTACACCACTACCATCACCAGGTAGCTACACCACTACCATCACCAGGTAGCTACACCACTACAATCACCAGGTAGCTACACCACTACAATCACCACGTAGCAACACCACTACCATCACCAGGTAGCTACCCGACTACAATCACCAGGTAGCTGCTCCACTACAATCACCAGGTAGCTACACCACTACCATCACTAGGTAGCTACACCACTACCATCACCAGGTAGCTACACCACTACCATCACCAGGTAGCTACACCACTACCATCACCAGGTAGCTACACCACTACCATCACCAGGTAGCTACACTACTACAATCACCACATAGCAACACCACTACCATCACCAGGTAGCTACCCGACTACAATCACCAGGTAGCGGCTCCACTACAATCACCAGGTAGCTACACCACTACCATCACTAGGTAGCTACACCACTACCATCACCAGGTAGCTACACCACTACCATCACCAGGTAGCTCCACCACTACCATCACAAGGTAGCTACACCACTACCATCAACAGGTAGCTACATCACTACCATCACCAGGTAGCTACACCACTACCATCACCAGGTAGCTACACCACTACCATCACCAGGTAGCTCCACTACTACAATCACCAAGTAGCTCCACTACTACCATCACCAGGTAACTTCACCACTACCATCACCAGGTAGCTTCACCACTACCATCACCAGGTAGCTCCACCACTACAATCACCAGGTAGCTCCACCACTACAATCACCACGTAGCTAAACCACTACAATCACCAGGTAGCTCCACCACTACAATCACCACGTAGCTACACCACTAAAATCACCACGAAGCTCCACCACTACAATCACCAGGTAGCTCCACCACTACAATCACAAGGTAGCTCCACCACTACAATCAACACGTAGCTACACCACTACAATCACCAGGTAGCTACTCCACTACAATCACCTGGTAGCTGCCAGGTGCGTGTCGTATTTCTGCATGTTGTAACACATCTCATTTCCAAACATTAGCGATGAACAATACAGCAACAAATTAATAATATTCTGTAAAAAACAAAATACTTTTCAGAAAAAATAAAACATAAATAATGAGTACTGATAGAATCAACACCTCCATGATGATGGTGGTGGCGGTGGTGTGTCGTGTGTTGTGGTACGTCTGGGGTGTGGTCCAGAACCACCTCCGTCTGCGCCTCCTCTAGCGGCAGTACGACTCCAGCTGGTGGGGACTGTTGAGTAACGTCCCCCTCTTGAAGGTGATCGTCCCTCCACGCCCCGGGACCTTCACGACCCCCTGGACCTGCTGGACCATGTCCAGGTGCTTCGTGACGGGCGTCCTCGAGGTGGCCGTCTGGTGGGCCTTCATCAGGACCCTTAGTATCCTTCTCGACCTGGACCCAGTTGAGTCCTAAGTGAAGGAGTCAGAGTCGACGGGGCCACCTCCAGTGACCCCACCCGTGACCACCCCCGTGACAACACCAGTGTCACACACTCTGCGCATAACACCACAGCCCGTGACTCCCGGAATCCGGGGCAGGCGTGTGGGGATACGACCCAGGTCACGACCCAGGTCACCTGTGACACAGACGTGGTGCTACCGGACACCACCTGAGGCATAATTGGTGTTGACCACCCCCGTGACTACATCCGTGACAACCCCTGTGACTACATCCGTGACAACCCCTGTGACAACAGCAGTGACCACCCCCGTGACAACCCCTGTGACAACACCAGTGTCACACACTCTGCGCATAACACCGCAGCCCGTGACTCCCGTGATCCGGGGCAGGCGTGTAGGGATACGACCCAGGTCACGACCTAGATCACCCGTGACACAGACGTGGTGCTACAGGACACCACCTGTGGCATAATTGGTGGTGACAACCCCCGTGACCAGCACTGTGACCACACCCGTGACAACCCCCGTGACTACCCCTGTGACAACACCAGTGTCACACACTCTGCGCATAACACCGTAGCCCGTGACTCCCGTGATCCGGGGCAGGCGTGTCGGGATACGACCCAGGTCACCTGTGACACAGACGTGGTGCTACAGAACACCACCTGAGGCATAATTGGTGGTGACCACCCCCGTGACTACATCCGTGACCACCCCCGTGACAACCCCTGTGACAACACCAGTGTCACACACTCAGCGCATATCACCGCAGCCCGTGACTCCCATGATCCGGGGCAGGCGTGTCGGGATACGATCCAGGTCACGGCCCAGGTCACCTGTGACACAGACGTGGTGCTACAGGACACCACCTGAGGCATAATTGGTGGTGACCACCCCCGTGACTACATCCGTGACAACTCTCGTGACAACCCCTGTGACAACACCAGTGTCACACACTCTGCGCATAACACCGCAGCCCGTGACTCCCATGATCCGGGGCAGGCGTGTCGGTATACGACCCAGGTCACGACCCAGGTCACCCGTGACACAGACGTGGTGCTACAGGACTCCACCTGTGGCATAATTGGTGGTGACTACACCCGTGACTACATCCGTGACCACATCCGTGACTATCCCATCCGTGACCACCCCTGTGACAACACCAGTGTCACACACTCTGCGCATAACACCGCAGCCCGTGACTCCCATGATCCGGGGCAGGCGTGTCGGTATACGACCCAGGTCACGACCCAGGTCACCCGTGACACAGACGTGGTGCTACAGGACACCACCTGTGGCATAATTGGTGATGACTACACCCGTGACTACATCCGTGACCACATCCGTGACTACCCCAGTGACCACCCCTGTGACAACACCAGTGTCACACACTCTGCGCATAACACCGCAGCCCGTGACTCCCGTGACCCGGGGCAGGCGGGGCAGGTCACGACCTCAGTGAACTACAGTTCGTGAACTGAGGAATAACCTGGTATAGGAACACCAGATTCCTACCTTAACACTTTGCCGTGGGGGCTAACACTTTGCCGTGGAGGTGACTAACACCTTGCCGTGGAGGTGACTAACACGACCTTGGTTTTGCGGGCCTCTCGCTCGCTAGGTTATGCAGGCCTCTCGCTCGCTCCGTTTTGCGGGCCTCTCGCTCGCTAAGTTTTGCGGTCCTCTCGCTCGCTCGTTTTTGCGGGCCTCTCGCTCGCTAAGTTTTGCGGGCCTCTTGCTCGCTCTGTTTTGCGGGACTCTCGCTCGCTCAGTTTTGCGGGCCTCTCGCTCGCTAAGTTTTGCGGGACTCTCGCTCGCTCTGTTTTGCGGGCCTCTCGCTCGCTCTGTTTTGCGGGCCTCTCGCTCGCTTGATTTTGTGGGCCTCTCGCTCGCTCGGTTTTGCGGGCCTCTCGCTCGCTAAGTTTTGCGGTCCTCTCGCTCGCTCGGTTTTGCGGGCCTCTCACTCGCTCGGTTTTGCGGGTCTCTCGCTCGCTAAGTTTTGCGGGCCTCTCGCTCGCTCGGTTTTGCGGGCCTCTCGCTCGCTAAGTTTTGCGGGCCTCTCGCTCGCTCGGTTTTGCGGGCCTCTCGCTTGCTCTGTTTTGCGGGACTCTCGCTCGCTCTGTTTTCCGGGCCTCTCGCTCTCTCGGTTTTGCGTTCCTCTCGCTCGCTCTGTTTTCCGGGCCTCTCGCTCGCTCTGTTTTGCGGGCCTCTCGCTCGCTCTGTTTTGCGGGCCTCTCGCTCGCTCTGTTTTGCGGGCCTCTCGCTCGCTCTGTTTTGCGGGCCTCTCGCTTGCTCGGTTTTGCTGGCCTCTCGCTCGCTCGGTTTTGAGGGCCTCTCGCTCGCTCGGTTTTGCGGGCCTCTCGCTCGCTAGGTTTTGCGGGCCTCTCGCTCGCTAGGTTTTGCGGGCCTCTCGCTCGCTAGGTTTTTGCGGGCCTCTCGCTCGCTAGGTTTTGCGGGCCTCTTGCTTGCTAGGTTTTGCAGGGATCTCGCTCGCTCGGATTTGCGGGCCTCTCGCTCACGCGGTTTTGAGGGCATACTGTTTGCGTGTTGTTAGTCACCCCCACGGCAAAGTGTTAGTCCCCCCATGGCAAGTTACGTGTTACTCCCCCAATGGCAAAGTGTTTGTCCCCCCTCTGCAAAGTGTTAGTCCCCCCAACGGCAAAGTGTTAGTCCCCCCCAACGGCAAAGTGTTTGTCCCCCCACGGCAAAGTGTTTGTCCCCCCACGGCAAAGTGTTTGTCCTCCCACAGCAAAGTGTTATTTTCCCCCCCCCCCAACGGCAAAGTGTTATTCCCCCCCCCCCCCCCAACGGCAAAGTGTTATTTCCCCCCCCCCCTAACGGCAAAGTGTTAGGAGCGAGTGGCCAAGAGTATTCATCTAATTGTGCTTATGGGGGTTTGGCTCTTTCGGCTCCCTTCCCATCTGTCATATATCAAATTATTTTTTTTTTGCCACAAAACACACACACACACACACACACACACACACACACACACACACACACACACACACACACACACACACATACACACACATACACACACACACACACACACACACACACACACACACACACACACACACACACACACACACACACACACACACACACACACACACACACACACACAGGTGTAGGTAGCTCCACCACTACTATCACCAGGTAGCTCCACCACTACCATCACCAGGTAGCTCCACCACTACCATCACCAGGTAGCTACACCACTACCATCACCAGGTAGCTACACCACTACCATCACCAGGTAGCAACACCACTACCATCACCAGGTAGCTACAACACTACCATCACCAGGTAGCTACACCACTACCATCACCAGGTAGCTCCACCACTACCATCACCAGGTAGCTACATCACTACCATCGCCAGGTAGCTCCACCACTACGATCACCAGGTAGCTCCACCACTACAATCACCAGGTAGCTTCACCACTACCATCACCAGGTAGCTACATCACTACCATCACCAGGTAGCTCCACCACTACCATCACCAGGTAGCTCCACCACTACCATTACCAGGTAGCTCCACCACTACAATCACCAGGTAGCTCCACCACTACCATCACCAGGTAGCTACATCACTACCATCACCAGGTAGCTCCACCACTACCATCACCAGGTAGCTACATCACTACCATCACCAGGTAGCAACACCACTACCATCACAAGGTAGCTACAACACTACCATCACCAGGTAGCTACAACACTACCATCACCAGGTAGCAACACCACTACAATCACCACGTAGCTACACCACTTCAGTCACCAGGTAGGTACATCACTACCATCACCAGGTAGCTACAACACTACCATCACCAGGTAGCTACACCACTACAATCACCAGGCAGCTACACCACTTCAATCACCAGGTAGCTCCACCACTACAATTGTTGTAATCCACAAGTTAGTAGGAATTATTAGCTAGAGGATCATTACTACAACACTTAACGAATGATGATTGGAAGTACATGTAAGTAGACAGACTATGGATCACATATCTAAGAAAGGTCAATGGATTAAGACCGAAGCTGTTTAGCCAAATGATTAATTCCTGGAAAGATGAATTATTCTTCGTCAGGCTTCTAGGAACAAGATTACCTCTCTAGGGATAAGGTTAATCGGATTATACCTTCCTTGAGAGGTGGGGTGAAATGGTTGAGGTAGATGGCTGACTGGAGTGAGTCTGGTTGTGGAAGTGGAACTAGCAAGTCCTCGGAGGTCTCCGGTTGTGGCAGCAGCGAAGTGTAGCAGACAGCTATGCGAGAGCCTGTTGTGATCTTAGTGACCAAGTTAAGTCTGCAGTATGTGAGTATTGAATGTAAGACTAACCGGGTGTGGAGCGTTGTAGTAATCATTCCGTATTAGGGACTTAGGCGGAAGTTACGAGTGTATGTGGTGATCGCGGAGGTCAAGTGGTCTATGGGTATTGGAAGTGTATTGACCTAATAGGGTATGTTAATTAATATAGTATTATTTGTCAGAGTCTATTCTTTGTAATTAAATGACAAAATCCGACGGCCTTTAAATACCTTCCGTATGTTCATTCATTGTGTTCCAGTACAAACCTAGTGGTACGCCTCAAGGGTCTGGTGTGTGTAGGAGTACACGGTGGTAGTAACGGTTGCTGAGGCAAGGTGTTATGTGTTGTGTAATCGCTGTGTTCGGAATGAACCGGGGTTCAGCGTCACGACACAATCACCTGGTATCTACACCACTACCATCACCAGGTAGCTACACTACTACCATCACCAGGTAGCTACACCACTACAATCACCAGGTAGCTACACCACTACAATCACCACGTAGCAACACCACTACCATCACCAGGTAGCTACCCGACTACAATCATCAGGTAGCTGCTCCACTACAATCACCAGGTAGCTACACCACTACCATCACTAGGTAGCTACACCACTACCCTCACCAGGTAGCTACACCACTACCATCACCAGGTAGCTACACCACTACCATCACCAGGTAGCTACACCACTACCATCACCAGGTAGCTACACCACTACAATCACCACATAGCAACACCACTACCATCACCAGGTAGCTACCCGACTACAATCACCAGGTAGCGGCTCCACTACAATCACCAGGTAGCTGCACCACTACCATCACTAGGTAGCTACACCACTACCATCACCAGGTAGCTACACCACAACCATCACCAGGTAGCTCCACCACTACCATCACAAGGTAGCTACACCACTACCATCAACAGGTAGCTACATCACTACCATCACCAGGTAACTACACCACTACCATCACCAGGTAGCTACACCACTACCATCACCAGGTAGCTCCACTACTACAATCACCAGGTAGCTTCACCACTACCATCACCAGGTAGCTTCACCACTACCATCACCAGGTAGCTTCACCACTACCATCACCAGGTAGCTACACCACTACCATCACCAGGTAGCTCCACCACTACAATCACCAGGTAGCTCCACCACTACAATCACCACGTAGCTACACCACTACAATCACCAGGTAGCTCCACCACTACAATCACCACGTAGCTACACCACTACAATCACCACGAAGCTCCACCACTACAATCACCATGTAGCTCCACCACTACAATCACCAGGTAGCTCCACCACTACAATCACCACGTAGCTACACCACTACAATCACCAGGTAGCTACTCCACTACAATCACCTGGTAGCTGCCAGGTGCGTGTCGTATTTCTGCATGTTGTAACACATCTCATTTCCAAACATTAGCGATGAACAATACAGCAACAAATTAATAATATTCTGTAAAAAACAAAATACTTTTCAGAAATAATAAAACATAAATAATGAGTACTGATAGAATCAACTCCTCCATGATGATGGTGGTGGCGGTGGTGTGTCGTGTGTTGTGGTACGTCTGGGGTGTGGTCCAGAACCACCTCCGTCTGCGCCTCCTCTAGCGGCAGTACGACTCCAGCTGGCGGGGACTGTTGAGTAACGTCCCCCTCTTGAAGGTGATCGTCCCTCCACGCCCCGGGACCTTCACGACCCCCTGGACCTGCTGGACCATGTCCAGTTGCTTCGTGACGGGCGTCCTCGAGGTGGCCGTCTGGTGCGCCTTCATCAGGACCCTTAGTATCCTTCTCGACCTGGACCCAGTTGAGTCCTAAGTGAAGCAGACGGAGTCGACGGGGCCACCTCCAGTGACCCCACCCGTGACCACCCCAGTGACAACACCAGTGTCACACACTCTGCGCATAACACCACAGCCCTTGACTCCCGGAATCCGGGGCAGGCGTGTGGGGATACGACCCAGGTCACGACCCAGGTCACCTGTGACACAGACGTGGTGCTACCGGACACCACCTGAGGCATAATTGGTGTTGACCACCCCCGTGACTACATCCGTGACAACCCCTGTGACTACATCCGTGACAACCCCTGTGACAACAGCAGTGACCACCCCCGTGACTACCCCTGTGACAACACCAGTGTCACACACTCTGCGCATAACACCGTAGCCCGTGACTCCCGTGATCCGGGGCAGGCGTGTCGGGATACGACCCAGGTCACGACCCAGGTCACCTGTGACACAGACGTGGTGCTACAGGACACCACCTGAGGCATAATTGGTGGTGACCACCCCCGTGACTACATCCGTGACCACCCCCGTGACAACCCCTGTGACAACACCAGTGTCACACACTCAGCGCATATCACCGCAGCCCGTGACTCCCATGATCCGGGGCAGGCGTGTCGGGATACGATCCAGGTCACGGCCCAGGTCACCTGTGACACAGACGTGGTGCTACAGGACACCACCTGAGGCATAATTGGTGGTGACCACCCCCGTGACTACATCCGTGACAACTCTCGTGACAACCCCTGTGACAACACCAGTGTCACACACTCTGCGCATAACACCGCAGCCCGTGACTCCCATGATCCGGGGCAGGCGTGTCGGTATACGACCCAGGTCACGACCCAGGTCACCCGTGACACAGACGTGGTGCTACAGGACTCCACCTGTGGCATAATTGGTGGTGACTACACCCGTGACTACATCCGTGACCACATCCGTGACTATCCCATCCGTGACCACCCCTGTGACAACACCAGTGTCACACACTCTGCGCATAACACCGCAGCCCGTGACTCCCATGATCCGGGGCAGGCGTGTCGGTATACGACCCAGGTCACGACCCAGGTCACCCGTGACACAGACGTGGTGCTACAGGACACCACCTGTGGCATAATTGGTGATGACTACACCCGTGACTACATCCGTGACCACATCCGTGACTACCCCAGTGACCACCCCTGTGACAACACCAGTGTCACACACTCTGCGCATAACACCGCAGCCCGTGACTCCCGTGACCCGGGGCAGGCGGGGCAGGTCACGACCTCAGTGAACTACAGTTCGTGAACTGAGGAATAACCTGGTATAGGAACACCAGATTCCTACCTTAACACTTTGCCGTGGGGGCTAACACTTTGCCGTGGAGGTGACTAACACCTTGCCGTGGAGGTGACTAACACGACCTTGGTTTTGCGGGCCTCTCGCTCGCTAGGTTATGCAGGCCTCTCGCTCGCTCCGTTTTGCGGGCCTCTCGCTCGCTAAGTTTTGCGGTCCTCTCGCTCGCTCGTTTTTGCGGGCCTCTCGCTCGCTAAGTTTTGCGGGCCTCTTGCTCGCTCTGTTTTGCGGGACTCTCGCTCGCTCAGTTTTGCGGGCCTCTCGCTCGCTAAGTTTTGCGGGACTCTCGCTCGCTCTGTTTTGCGGGCCTCTCGCTCGCTCTGTTTTGCGGGCCTCTCGCTCGCTTGATTTTGTGGGCCTCTCGCTCGCTCGGTTTTGCGGGCCTCTCGCTCGCTAAGTTTTGCGGTCCTCTCGCTCGCTCGGTTTTGCGGGCCTCTCACTCGCTCGGTTTTGCGGGTCTCTCGCTCGCTAAGTTTTGCGGGCCTCTCGCTCGCTCGGTTTTGCGGGCCTCTCGCTCGCTAAGTTTTGCGGGCCTCTCGCTCGCTCGGTTTTGCGGGCCTCTCGCTTGCTCTGTTTTGCGGGACTCTCGCTCGCTCTGTTTTCCGGGCCTCTCGCTCTCTCGGTTTTGCGTTCCTCTCGCTCGCTCTGTTTTCCGGGCCTCTCGCTCGCTCTGTTTTGCGGGCCTCTCGCTCGCTCTGTTTTGCGGGCCTCTCGCTCGCTCTGTTTTGCGGGCCTCTCGCTCGCTCTGTTTTGCGGGCCTCTCGCTTGCTCGGTTTTGCTGGCCTCTCGCTCGCTCGGTTTTGAGGGCCTCTCGCTCGCTCGGTTTTGCGGGCCTCTCGCTCGCTAGGTTTTGCGGGCCTCTCGCTCGCTAGGTTTTGCGGGCCTCTCGCTCGCTAGGTTTTTGCGGGCCTCTCGCTCGCTAGGTTTTGCGGGCCTCTTGCTTGCTAGGTTTTGCAGGGATCTCGCTCGCTCGGATTTGCGGGCCTCTCGCTCACGCGGTTTTGAGGGCATACTGTTTGCGTGTTGTTAGTCACCCCCACGGCAAAGTGTTAGTCCCCCCATGGCAAGTTACGTGTTACTCCCCCAATGGCAAAGTGTTTGTCCCCCCTCTGCAAAGTGTTAGTCCCCCCCAACGGCAAAGTGTTAGTCCCCCCCAACGGCAAAGTGTTTGTCCCCCCACGGCAAAGTGTTTGTCCCCCCACGGCAAAGTGTTTGTCCTCCCACAGCAAAGTGTTATTTTCCCCCCCCCCCCAACGGCAAAGTGTTATTCCCCCCCCCCCAACGGCAAAGTGTTATTTCCCCCCCCCCCTAACGGCAAAGTGTTAGGAGCGAGTGGCCAAGAGTATTCATCTAATTGTGCTTATGGGGGTTTGGCTCTTTCGGCTCCCTTCCCATCTGTCATATATCAAATTATTTTTTTTTTGCCACAAAACACACACACACACACACACACACACACACACACACACACACACACACACACACACACACACACACACACACACACACACACACACACACACACACACACACATACACACACATACACACACACACACACACACACACACACACACACACACACACACACACACACACACACACACACACACACACACACACACACACACACACACACACACACAGGTGTAGGTAGCTCCACCACTACTATCACCAGGTAGCTCCACCACTACCATCACCAGGTAGCTCCACCACTACCATCACCAGGTAGCTACACCACTACCATCACCAGGTAGCTACACCACTACCATCACCAGGTAGCAACACCACTACCATCACCAGGTAGCTACAACACTACCATCACCAGGTAGCTACACCACTACCATCACCAGGTAGCTCCACCACTACCATCACCAGGTAGCTACATCACTACCATCGCCAGGTAGCTCCACCACTACGATCACCAGGTAGCTCCACCACTACAATCACCAGGTAGCTTCACCACTACCATCACCAGGTAGCTACATCACTACCATCACCAGGTAGCTCCACCACTACCATCACCAGGTAGCTCCACCACTACCATTACCAGGTAGCTCCACCACTACAATCACCAGGTAGCTCCACCACTACCATCACCAGGTAGCTACATCACTACCATCACCAGGTAGCTCCACCACTACCATCACCAGGTAGCTACATCACTACCATCACCAGGTAGCAACACCACTACCATCACAAGGTAGCTACAACACTACCATCACCAGGTAGCTACAACACTACCATCACCAGGTAGCAACACCACTACAATCACCACGTAGCTACACCACTTCAGTCACCAGGTAGGTACATCACTACCATCACCAGGTAGCTACAACACTACCATCACCAGGTAGCTACACCACTACAATCACCAGGCAGCTACACCACTTCAATCACCAGGTAGCTCCACCACTACAATTGTTGTAATCCACAAGTTAGTAGGAATTATTAGCTAGAGGATCATTACTACAACACTTAACGAATGATGATTGGAAGTACATGTAAGTAGACAGACTATGGATCACATATCTAAGAAAGGTCAATGGATTAAGACCGAAGCTGTTTAGCCAAATGATTAATTCCTGGAAAGAGGAATTATTCTTCGTCAGGCTTCTAGGAACAAGATTACCTCTCTAGGGATAAGGTTAATCGGATTATACCTTCCTTGAGAGGTGGGGTGAAATGGTTGAGGTAGATGGCTGACTGGAGTGAGTCTGGTTGTGGAAGTGGAACTAGCAAGTCCTCGGAGGTCTCCGGTTGTGGCAGCAGCGAAGTGTAGCAGACAGCTATGCGAGAGCCTGTTGTGATCTTAGTGACCAAGTTAAGTCTGCAGTATGTGAGTATTGAATGTAAGACTAACCGGGTGTGGAGCGTTGTAGTAATCATTCCGTATTAGGGACTTAGGCGGAAGTTACGAGTGTATGTGGTGATCGCGGAGGTCAAGTGGTCTATGGGTATTGGAAGTGTATTGACCTAATAGGGTATGTTAATTAATATAGTATTATTTGTCAGAGTCTATTCTTTGTAATTAAATGACAAAATCCGACGGCCTTTAAATACCTTCCGTATGTTCATTCATTGTGTTCCAGTACAAACCTAGTGGTACGCCTCAAGGGTCTGGTGTGTGTAGGAGTACACGGTGGTAGTAACGGTTGCTGAGGCAAGGTGTTATGTGTTGTGTAATCGCTGTGTTCGGAATGAACCGGGGTTCAGCGTCACGACACAATCACCTGGTACCTACACCACTACCATCACCAGGTAGCTACACTACTACCATCACCAGGTAGCTACACCACTACAATCACCAGGTAGCTACACCACTACAATCACCACGTAGCAACACCACTACCATCACCAGGTAGCTACCCGACTACAATCATCAGGTAGCTGCTCCACTACAATCACCAGGTAGCTACACCACTACCATCACTAGGTAGCTACACCACTACCCTCACCAGGTAGCTACACCACTACCATCACCAGGTAGCTACACCACTACCATCACCAGGTAGCTACACCACTACCATCACCAGGTAGCTACACCACTACAATCACCACATAGCAACACCACTACCATCACCAGGTAGCTACCCGACTACAATCACCAGGTAGCGGCTCCACTACAATCACCAGGTAGCTACACCACTACCATCACTAGGTAGCTACACCACTACCATCACCAGGTAGCTACACCACAACCATCACCAGGTAGCTCCACCACTACCATCACAAGGTAGCTACACCACTACCATCAACAGGTAGCTACATCACTACCATCACCAGGTAACTACACCACTACCATCACCAGGTAGCTACACCACTACCATCACCAGGTAGCTCCACTACTACAATCACCAGGTAGCTTCACCACTACCATCACCAGGTAGCTTCACCACTACCATCACCAGGTAGCTTCACCACTACCATCACCAGGTAGCTACACCACTACCATCACCAGGTAGCTCCACCACAACAATCACCAGGTAGCTCCACCACTACAATCACCACGTAGCTACACCACTACAATCACCAGGTAGCTCCACCACTACAATCACCACGTAGCTACACCACTACAATCACCACGAAGCTCCACCACTACAATCACCATGTAGCTCCACCACTACAATCACCAGGTAGCTCCACCACTACAATCACCACGTAGCTACACCACTACAATCACCAGGTAGCTACTCCACTACAATCACCTGGTAGCTGCCAGGTGCGTGTCGTATTTCTGCATGTTGTAACACATCTCATTTCCAAACATTAGCGATGAACAATACAGCAACAAATTAATAATATTCTGTAAAAAACAAAATACTTTTCAGAAATAATAAAACATAAATAATGAGTACTGATAGAATCAACTCCTCCATGATGATGGTGGTGGCGGTGGTGTGTCGTGTGTTGTGGTACGTCTGGGGTGTGGTCCAGAACCACCTCCGTCTGCGCCTCCTCTAGCGGCAGTACGACTCCAGCTGGCGGGGACTGTTGAGTAACGTCCCCCTCTTGAAGGTGATCGTCCCTCCACGCCCCGGGACCTTCACGACCCCCTGGACCTGCTGGACCATGTCCAGTTGCTTCGTGACGGGCGTCCTCGAGGTGGCCGTCTGGTGCGCCTTCATCAGGACCCTTAGTATCCTTCTCGACCTGGACCCAGTTGAGTCCTAAGTGAAGCAGACGGAGTCGACGGGGCCACCTCCAGTGACCCCACCCGTGACCACCCCAGTGACAACACCAGTGTCACACACTCTGCGCATAACACCACAGCCCTTGACTCCCGGAATCCGGGGCAGGCGTGTGGGGATACGACCCAGGTCACGACCCAGGTCACCTGTGACACAGACGTGGTGCTACCGGACACCACCTGAGGCATAATTGGTGTTGACCACCCCCGTGACTACATCCGTGACAACCCCTGTGACTACATCCGTGACAACCCCTGTGACAACAGCAGTGACCACCCCCGTGACAACCCCTGTGACAACACCAGTGTCACACACTCTGCGCATAACACCGCAGCCCGTGACTCCCGTGATCCGGGGCAGGCGTGTAGGGATACGACCCAGGTCACGACCCAGGTCACCCGTGACACAGACGTGGTGCTACAGGACACCACCTGTGGTATAATTAGTGGTGACAACCCCCGTGACCAGCACTGTGACCACACCCGTGACTACCCCCGTGTCCACACCCGTGACTACCCCTGTGACAACACCAGTGTCACACACTCTGCGCATAACACCGTAGCCCGTGACTCCCGTGATCCGGGGCAGGCGTGTCGGGATACGACCCAGGTCACGACCCAGGTCACCTGTGACACAGACGTGGTGCTACAGGACACCACCTGAGGCATAATTGGTGGTGACCACCCCCGTGACAACCCCTGTGACAACACCAGTGTCACACACTCAGCGCATAACACCGCAGCCCGTGACTCCCATGATCCGGGGCAGGCGTGTCGGGATACGACCCAGGTCACGGCCCAGGTCACCTGTGACACAGACGTGGTGCTACAGGACACCACCTGAGGCATAATTGGTGGTGACCACCCCCGTGACTACATCCGTGATAATCCCCGTGACTACATCCGTGACAACCCCCGTGACAACCCCTGTGACAACACCAGTGTCACACACTCTGCGCATAACACCGCAGCCCGTGACTCCCATGATCCGGGGCAGGCGTGTCGTGATACAACCCAGGTCACGGCCCAGGTCACCTGTGACACAGACGTGGTGCTACAGGACACCACCTGTGGCATAATTGGTGGTGACCACCCCCGTGACTACATCCGTGACAACCCCCGTGACTACCCTTATGAGAACACCGGTGTCACACACTCTGCGCATTACACCACAGCCCGTGACTCCCGTGATCCGGGGCAGGCGTGTCGGTATACGACCCAGGTCACGACCCAGGTCACCCGTGACACAGACGTGGTGCTACAGGACTCCACCTGTGGCATAATTGGTGGTGACTACACCCGTGACTACATCCGTGACCACATCCGTGACTATCCCATCCGTGACCACCCCTGTGACAACACCAGTGTCACACACTCTGCGCATAACACCGCAGCCCGTGACTCCCATGATCTGTGGCAGGCGAGTCGGTATACGACCCAGGTCACGACCCAGGTCACCCGTGACACAGACGTGGTGCTACAGGACACCACCTGTGGCATAATTGGTGATGACTACACCTGTGACTACATCCGTGACCACATCCGTGACTACCCCAGTGACCACCCCTGTGACAACACCCGTGACAACACCAGTGTCACACACTCTGCGCATAACACCGCAGCCCGTGACTCCCGTGACCCGGGGCAGGCGGGGCAGGTCACGACCTCAGTGAACTACAGTTCGTGAACTGAGGAATAACCTGGTGTAGGAACACCAGATTCCTACCTTAACACTTTGCCGTGGGGGCTAACACTTTGCCGTGGAGGTGACTAACACGACCTTGGTTTTGCGGGCCTCTCGCTCGCTAGGTTATGCAGGCCTCTCGCTCGCTCCGTTTTGCGGGCCTCTCGCTCGCTCGTTTTTGCTGGCCTCTCGCTCGCTCTGTTTTGCGGGACTCTCGCTCGCTCTGTTTTGCGGGCCTCTCGCTCGCTCTGTTTTGCAGGACTCTCGCTCGCTCTGTTTTGCGGGCCTCTCGCTCGCTCTGTTTTGCGGGCCTCTCGCTCGCTTGATTTTGCGGGCCTCTCGCTCGCTCGGTTTTGCGGGCCTCTCGCTCGCTAAGTTTTGCGGTCCTCTCGCTCGCTCGGTTTTGCCGGCCTCTCGCTCGCTCGGTTTTGCGGGTCTCTCGCTCGCTAAGTTTTGCGGGCCTCTCGCTCGCTCGGTTTTGCGGGCCTCTCGCTCGCTAAGTTTTGCGGGCCTCTCGCTCGCTAAGTTTTGCGGGCCTCTCGCTTGCTCTGTTTTGCAGGACTCTCGCTCGCTCTGTTTTCCGGGCCTCTCGCTCGCTCGGTTTTGCGTTCCTCTCGCTCGCTCTGTTTTCCGGGCCTCTCGCTCGCTCTGTTTTGCGTTCCTCTCGCTCGCTCTGTTTTGCGGGCCTCTCGCTCGCTCTGTTTTGCGGGCCTCTCGCTCGCTCTGTTTTGCGGGCCTCTCGCTCGCTCTGTTTTGCGGGCCTCTCGCTTGCTCGGTTTTGCGGGCCTCTCGCTCGCTAGGTTTTGCGGGCATCTCGCTCGCTAGGTTTTGCGGGCCTCTCGCTCGCTAGGTTTTTGCGGGCCTCTCGCTCGCTAGGTTTTGCGGGCATCTCGCTCGCTAGGTTTTGCGGGCCTCTCGCTCGCTAGGTTTTTGCGGGCCTCTCGCTCGCTAGGTTTTGCGGGCCTCTTGCTTGCTAGGTTTAGCAGGGATCTCGCTCGCTCGGATTTGCGGGCCTCTCGCTCACGCGGTTTTGAGGGCATACTGTTTGCGTGTTGTTAGTCACCCCCACGGCAAAGTGTTAGTCCCCCCATGGCAAGTTACGTGTTACTCCCCCAATGGCAAAGTGTTTGTCCCCCCTCTGCAAAGTGTTAGTCCCCCCCAACGGCAAAGTGTTAGTCCCCCCCAACGGCAAAGTGTTTGTCCCCCCACGGCAAAGTGTTTGTCCTCCCCTTCTAACGGCAAAGTGTTGGGAGCGAGTGGCCAAGAGTATTCATCTAATTGTGCTTATGGGGGTTTGGCTCTTTCGCCTCCCTTCCCATCTGTCATATATCAAATTATTTTTTTTTTTGCCACAAAACACACACACACACACACACACACACACACACACACACACATACACACACACACACACACACACACACACACACACACACACACACATACACACACACACACACACACACACACACACACACACACACATACACACACACACAGGTGTAGGTAGCTCCACCACTACTATCACCAGGTAGCTCCACCACTACCATCACCAGGTAGCTCCACCACTACCATCACCAGGTAGCTACACCACTACCATCACCAGGTAGCTACACCACTACCATCACCAGGTAGCAACACCACTACCATCACCAGGTAGCTACAACACTACCATCACCAGGTAGCTACACCACTACCATCACCAGGTAGCTCCACCACTACCATCACCAGGTAGCTACATCACTACCATCGCCAGGTAGCTCCACCACTACGATCACCAGGTAGCTCCACCACTACAATCACCAGGTAGCTCCACCACTACCATCACCAGGTAGCTACATCACTACCATCACCAGGTAGATCCACCACTACCATCACCAGGTAGCTCCACCACTACCATTACCAGGTAGCTCCACCACTACAATCACCAGGTAGCTCCACAACTACCATCACCAGGTAGCTACATCACTACCATCACCAGGTAGCTCCACCACTACCATCACCAGGTAGCTACATCACTACCATCACCAGGTAGCAACACCACTACCATCACCAGGTAGCTACAACACTACCATCACCAGGTAGCTACAACACTACCATCACCAGGTAGCAACACCACTACAATCACCACGTAGCTACACCACTTCAGTCACCAGGTAGGTACATCACTACCATCACCAGGTAGCTACAACACTACCATCACCAGGTAGCTACACCACTACAATCACCAGGTAGCTACACCACTTCAATCACCAGGTAGCTCCACCACTACAATCACCTGGTATCTACACCACTACCATCACCAGTTAGCTACACCACTACCATCAAAAGGTAGCTACACCACTACAATCACCAGGTAGCTACACCACTACAATCACCACGTAGCAACATCACTACCATCACCAGGTAGCTACCCGACTACAATCACCAGGTAGCTGCTCCACTACAATCACCAGGTAGCTACACCACTACCATCACTAGGTAGCTACACCACTACCCTCACCAGGTAGCTACACCACTACCATCACCAGGTAGCTACACCACTACCATCACCAGGTAGCTACACCACTACAATCACCACATAGCAACACCACTACCATCACCAGGTAGCTACCCGACTACAATCACCAGGTAGCGGCTCCACTACAATCACCAGGTAGCTACACCACTACCATCACTAGGTAGCTACACCACTACCATCACCAGGTAGCTACACCACTACCATCACCAGGTAGCTCCACCACTACCATCACAAGGTAGCTACACCACTACCATCAACAGGTAGCTACATCACTACCATCACCAGGTAACTACACCACTACCATCACCAGGTAGCTACACATCTACCATCACCAGGTAGCTCCACTACTACAATCACCAGGTAGCTTCACCACTACCATCACCAGGTAGCTTCACCACTACCATCACCAGGTAGCTACACCACTACCATCACCAGGTAGCTCCACCACTACAATCACCAGGTAGCTCCACCACTACAATCACCACGTAGCTACACCACTACAATCACCAGGTAGCTCCACCACTACAATCACCACGTAGCTACACCACTACAATCACCACGAAGCTCCACCACTACAATCACCAGGTAGCTCCACCACTACAATCACCAGGTAGCTCCACCACTACAATCACCACGTAGCTACACCACTACAATCACCAGGTAGCTACTCCACTACAATCACCTGGTATCTGCCAGGTGCGTGTCGTATTTCTGCATGTTTTAACACATCTCATTTCCAAACATTAGCGATGAACAATACAGCAACAAATTAATAATATTCTGTAAAAAACAAAATACTTTTCAGAAATAATAAAACATAAATAATGAGTACTGATAGAATCAACTCCTCCATGATGATGGTGGTGGCGGTGGTGTGTCGTGTGTTGTGGGACGTCTGGGGTGTGGTCCAGGACCACCTCCGTCTGCGCCTCCTCTAGCGGCAGTACGACTCCAGCTGGCGGGGACTGTTGAGTAACGTCCCCCTCTTGAAGGTGATCGTCCCTCCACGCCCCGGGACCTTCACGACCCCCTGGACCTGCTGGACCATGTCCAGTTGCTTCGTGACGGGCGTCCTCGAGGTGGCCGTCTGGTGGGCCTTCATCAGGACCCTTAGTATCCTTCTCGACCTGGACCCAGTTGAGTCCTAAGTGAAGGAGACGGAGTCGACGGGGCCACCTCCAGTGACCCCACCCGTGACCACCCCCGTGACAACACCAGTGTCACACACTCTGCGCATAACACCACAGCACGTGACTCCCGGAATCCGGGGCAGGCGTGTCGGGATACGACCCAGGTCACCTGTGACACAGACGTGGTGCTACCGGACACCACCTGAGGCATAATTGGTGTTGACCACCCCTGTGACTACATCCGTTACAACCCCTGTGACTACATCCGTGACAACCCCTGTGACAACAGCAGCGACCACCCCCGTGACAACCCCTGTGACAACACCAGTGTCACACACTCTGCGCATAACACCGCAGCCCGTGACTCCCGTGATCTGGGGCAGGCGTGTAGGGATACGACCCAGGTCACGACCTAGATCACCCAAAACACAGACGTGGTGCTACAGGACACCACCTGTGGCATAATTAGTGGTGACACCCCCCGTGACCAGCACTGTGACCACACCCGTGACTACCCCCGTGTCCACACCTGTGACTACCCCTGTGACAACACCAGTGTCACACACTCTGCGCATAACACCGTAGCCCGTGACTCCCGTGATCCGGGGCAGGCGTGTCGGGATACGACCCAGGTCACGACCCAGGTCACCTGTGACACAGACGTGGTGCTACAGGACACCACCTGTGGCATAATTGGTGGTGACCACCCCCGTGACTACATCCGTGACAACCCCCGTGACTACCCCTGTGACAACACCAGTGTCACACACTCTGCGCATTACACCACAGCCCGTGACTCCCGTGATCCGGGGCAGGCGTGTCGGTATACGACCCAGGTCACGACCCAGGTCACCCGTGACACAGACGTGGTGCTACAGGACTCCACCTGTGGCATAATTGGTGGTGACTACACCCGTGACTACATCCGTGACCACATCCGTGACTATCCCATCCGTGACCACCCCTGTGACAACACCAGTGTCACACACTCTGCGCATAACACCGCAGCCCGTGACTCCCATGATCCGGGGCAGGCGTGTCGGTATACGACCCAGGTCACCCGTGACACAGACGTGGTGCTACAGGACACCACCTGTAGCATAATTGGTGATGACTACACCTGTGACTACATCCGTGACCACATCCGTGACTACCCCAGTGACCACCCCTGTGACAACACCCATGACAACACCAGTGTCACACACTCTGCGCATAACACCGCAGCCCGTGACTCCCGTGACCCGGGGCAGGCGGGGCAGGTCACGACCTCAGTGAACTACAGTTCGTGAACTGAGGAATAACCTGGTGTAGGAACACCAGATTCCTACCTTAACACTTTGCCGTGGGGGCTAACACTTTGCCGTGGAGGTGACTAACACGACCTTGGTTTTGCGGGCCTCTCGCTCGCTAGGTTTTTGCGGGCCTCTCGCTCGCTAGGTTTTGCGGGCCTCTCGCTCACGCGGTTTTGAGGGCATACTGTTTGCGTGTTGTTAGTCACCCCCACGGCAAAGTGTTAGTCCCCCCATGGCAAGTTACGTGTTACTCCCCCAATGGCAAAGTGTTTGTCCCCCCTCTGCAAAGTGTTAGTCCCCCCCAACGGCAAAGTGTTAGTCCCCCCCAACGGCAAAGTGTTTGTCCCCCCACGGCAAAGTGTTTGTCCCCCCACGGCAAAGTGTTTGTCCTCCCACAGCAAAGTGTTATTTCCCCCCCCCCAACGGCAAAGTGTTATTTCCCCCCCCCCCAACGGCAAAGTGTTATTTCCCCCCCCCCCAACGGCAAAGTGTTAGGAGCGAGTGGCCAAGAGTATTCATCTAATTGTGCTTATGGGGGTTTGGCTCTTTCGGCTCCCTTCCCATCTGTCATATATCAAATTATTTTTTTTTTGCCACAAAACACACACACACACACACACACACACACACACACACACACACACGCACGCACGCACGCACGCACGCACGCACGCACGCACGCACGCACACACACACACACACACACACACACACACACACACACACACACACATTGGGGGACTTGTCTTGTGACCATCGTGTTGGGTGGACGTGGGTTGGGAGCTCCTGGTTCACTAGTGGAGTGGGAGGGGTAATCAGGCAACTTCAAAGTGAAAAAGTGTGTACAAGTGAATGAAAAAAACCTTGAGTTTTGGCCAGAGCCATAAGGTAGTGAAGAAAAACAGTTTAAATAGCGTAATTCAAAATAGTTGAGGAAGTATTGTGGCAGTGTGGAGCAGACCTCACCGACCTCTGACCGCGTGACCTCACCCCGGCAGCAACCTTCTACCACCACGTGGGACGACGCTTGGAGATTCACTCACCTATTGTGTTAGCAGGACGGTAAGATACTTGGAACCCCAGTGGGTAAGGTTGCATTATAGCAATGACTAGGTCAGGAAGGGTGTCTAGGTCCAACAGTATTATGATTGAGGAAGAAGATAGGTTTGTGGAGAAGATGATTGGGAAATTTGTAGAGAAGAGGGATGTTTGGATAGGTGATCTAATCCAGGGGATTAAAAGTGAAGTCTTTAATAAGATACAGGGTGAGGTTCAAAGACTCAAACAAGAGTTTATGGATTATATTCAAGAGGAAATCAGGAAGAGCAGGGTAGAATGGCAAGGAGAAATATCTAGGCTTACTAATGAATTTGGCAGGAATAAGGGAAGCTTGGCAGGGGAAGGGGGAGTAGTAGTAGGTGGAGTAGCGGGTGTAGGAGGGGTGGGGGTCAGCCAGGGAGAGGGCCACCAGCATGACCCTGAACTGAGAAAGACGACAATCATAATCCATGGATTACTTGAAGCCAGGGCACCATCGAGGCAGGAAAGGATGGAGATTGAGGATTTGGAACTACAGGGGATCTTGAGAGACATGAGAGCCCAGATGGCAGGGAATGAGGTGCAAGTCCACCGACGCATTGGACCATACAACTGTAACAGGAAACGACCTGTCCTGGTACAGTTCACTAACGAAGAGGCAGTGGATTACATACTGCATCACAAACACCTACTCAGAGGTAGCGAAAATTACTACAACGTATTTATTGACAAATTCATGACGAAGGAGGAACAGATTGCCCACAGAGCAAGCAAACAACAGTACGACTCTTCCCATTTGAGCGCAGCTACACACCCCAGTGCTAAACCACCCCATGCTAACCAGCTCACACGTGCTTCTCAGGTCACCCCTTCCCCAAATCAGCCGCCCCTGCTTATCTCCCCAGCACATCCCTTGACCCCTCTGACCCCACTGGAGTCAAATTCATCCCACATTCCAAGGACCCCCTCATCACCTCAGCCCCAAAAACCCGTCCAGCCCTCATCCCCTCAACCCCCAAAACCCACCCAGCTCTCATCCCCTCAACCCCCAAAACCCATCCAGACCTCATCCCCTCAACCCCAAGAACCCACCCAGACCTCATCCCCTCAACACCCAAAGCCTACCCAGCCCTCACCCCTCCTCATCCCCTCTCCTTCCATGTGACCCCCCACCCTTGCGAGGGAGGTGGGAGGTCCCCCCCACCCCCTCTATCCTTCCCCCTCCCAACCTCTCAACCTCTATCTGTCTCCCAACCTTACGCTATCTCCCAATCCCTCTATGCCCTCCCTAATCTTCAGACCCAGTATGCCCTTCCTACTCCAGACCTACCTACCCAGGCCCTACCCCAGACCCTCCTACCTACCTTCCTAGAAGCCCAGCCCCCAGTAGCCCCCCAAGCACTCTTTCTGAACACCCCCCTCCTGAACTCTTTCACCCCCCATACACCCCCCGGACCCCCCCAGACACCCCCCGGATCCCCCCGGACATCCCCCGGACCCTCCCCGCCCCCAGTCATCCCCCAGACACCCCCCAGATCCCCCAGATCCCCTCTACCCCCAGTCACCCCCCAGACATCCCCCAGATCCCCCCAGACCCCCAGAGAAAGGGAGAACTCTGGTACAAGAGTTTCCATGAAGAATCTCAAGGTTTGGTACACCAATGCTGATGGGGTATCTAATAAAGCAGAAGAGATAAAAGAAAGAGTGAGTGAAGCAGATCCTGACATAGTTGCAATTGTGGAAACTAAAATTAATGACATGATCTCAGATGCAATCTTTCCTGAAGGGTACCAGGTGATACGAAAAGAGAGGACACAGAGACAGGGAGGGGGAGTAGCACTCCTAATAAAGCGGAAATGGAAGTTTGAAGACCTGGGAAATCGAGTTACCAATGAGTGCACAAGCTTCATACATGGAACTCTGACAGTAGATGGGAGGAAGATTGTGATCCTGGTAATCTACAATCCCCCACCAAACAGTAGAAGACCCAGGCAGGAGTATGATGACAACAACAAAGCATGTATAGATGAACTGTAGAAGGCAGCAACACTAGCCCACAGAATGAGAGCGAAGCTGCTGATCATGGGGCACCTAAATCATGGAGAGATAAATTGGGAATCAAGGAATCCCCATGGAGGGGACGAAACGTGGGGAGCAAAATTAGTAGATGTTATAGACAGGAATTTCCTGACACAACATGTGAAGGAAGACACAAGGGAAAGAGGAGGAGATGCACCGAGCCTATTAGACCTGATTTTCACCCAGAACGTAGAAGATATCGAGAATTTAGAGCATGAAATACCTCTAGGGGCCAGTGACCATTGTGTCCTAGTCTTTGACTACATGATGGAATTCAAACTTATGACCATGGGACAAGAGATCTGGGAAAGGAGAGCTGACTACAGGAAAGGGGACTATATGAGGATAAGGGACTATCTGGGTGAAGTGCAGTGGGAGGAAGAAATTAGAGGAAAAACAGTCCAAGATATGATGGACCTAGTCATACAGAAATGCCAGGAGGCCGAAGAGAGATTTATACCAACGGTAAAGGGAAAAAAATAAGAAGGAATATAATAACCCATGGTTTAATAGACAGTGTCAGGAAGCAAAAATGGCTAGCAGACGGGAGTGGAGGAAGTACAGAAGACAAAGAACAGAGGACAACAGAAGCAGATACAACAGAGCTAGGAACGATTACATTAACATAAGACGAACATCGGAAAGGGACTATGAGAACGATATTGCAATCAAAGCGAAAAAACAACCTAAGTTACTACACAGTCATATAAGAAGAAAAATGTCGGTGAACGACCAAGTGACAAGACTAAGGAAGACAGAGGGGGCATATACTGAAAGTGACAAGGAAATCTGTGAGGCACTGAATGCCAGTTTCCATGGAGTGTTCACTACCGAGCCTGAGCAGCTCCCATTGTTGGAAGGGGTTACCCTAGATGAAAGACTATCAGATATAGAGGTGACAGCAGAGGAGGTAATGAAACAGTTGACAACTCTAGATGCAACTAAAGCAGTTGGACCAGACAAAGTATCACCGTGGATACTAAAAGAAGCAGCACAGGCCCTCAGCGTGCCTCTGGCAATGATCTTTAATGAGTCACTTATGTCAGGAGAATTGCCCAGTTGCTGGAAGAAGGCAAATGTCGTGCCGATCTTCAAGAAAGGAGATAGGGAGGAGGCACTTAACTACAGACCTGTATCACTGACAAGCATCCCCTGTAAAATACTGGAAAGAATAATTAGGCTGCGACTGGTTGCACACCTGGAGAACATTAGGTTTGTGAACAAACATCAACATGGGTTCTGGACAGGGAAATCGTGCCTAACAAACCTTCTGGAATTCTATGATAAAATAACGAGGATAAGACAGGACAGAGATGGTTGGGCAGACTGCATATTTCTGGACTGCCAAAAAGCCTTTGATACAGTACCGCACATGAGACTGCTGTTCAAGCTCGAGAGGCAGGCGGGGGTGGGGGGAAAGGTCCTAGAATGGATAAGGAACTACCTAACAGGAAGGAGCCAAAGAGTTACGGTAAGGGGCGAGAAGTCGGACTGGCGAACAGTAACAAGTGGAGTACCACAAGGATCGGTGCTGGGACCAATTCTATTTCTTGTATATGTTAACGACATGTTTACAGGCGTAGAGTCCTACATGTCGATGTTTGCGGATGATGCAAAGTTGATGAGAAGAGTTGTGACAGATGAGGATTGCAGGATCCTCCAAGAGGACCTGAACAGATTGCAGAGATGGTCAGAGAAATGGCTACTAGAATTCAACACGAGCAAATGTAAAGTTATGGAAATGGGACTAGGAGATAGGAGACCAAAGGGACAGTACACAATGAAGGGGAACAGCCTACCTGTAACGACGCGTGAAAGAGACCTGGGGGTGGACGTAACACCTAATCTATCTCCTGAGGCACATATTAATAGGATAACGACAGCAGCGTACTCTACACTGGCAAAAGTTAGAACATCATTCAGAAACCTAAGTAAGGAGGCATTTAGGGCGCTTTACACTGCCTACGTAAGGCCAGTCTTAGAGTATGCCGCCTCATCATGGAGTCCCCATCTGAAGAAGCATATAATGAAACTGGAAAAGGTTCAGAGGTTTGCAACGAGACTCGTCCCAGAGCTACGAGGGATGGGGTATGAAGAGTGCCTGAGGGAACTGTGCCTTACGACACTAGAAAGAAGAAGGGAGAGGGGGGACATGATAGGAACGTATAAGATACTCAGAGGAATTGACAGAGTGGACAAAGACGAAATGTTCACACGGAATAGTAACAGAACGAGAGGACATGGATGGAAGCTTGAAACTCAGATGAGTCACAGAGATGTTAGGAAGTTTTCTTTTAGCGTGAGAGTAGTGAGGAAATGGAATGCGCTTCAGGAACAGGTTGTGGAAGCAAATATTATTCATAATTTTAAAACCAGGTATGATAGGGAAATAGGACAGGAGTCATTGCTGTAAACAACCGATGCTCGAAAGGCGGGATCCAAGAGTCAATGCTCGATCCTGCAGACACAACTAGGTGAGTACAACTAGGTGAGTACACACACACACACACACACACACACACACACACACACACACACACACACACACACACACACACACACACACACACACAGGTGTAGGTAGCTCCACCACTACTATCACCAGGTAGCTCCACCACTACCATCACCAGGTAGCTCCACCACTACCATCACCAGGTAGCTACACCACTACCATCACCAGGTAGCTACACCACTACCATCACCAGGTAGCAACACCACTACCATCACCAGGTAGCTACAACACTACCATCACCAGGTAGCTACACCACTACTATCACCAGGTAGCTCCACCACTACCATCACCAGGTAGCTGCATCACTACCATCGCCAGGTAGCTCCACCACTACGATCACCAGGTAGCTCCACCACTACAATCACCAGGTAGCTCCACCACTACCATCACCAGGTAGCTACATCACTACCATCACCAGCTAGCTCCACCACTACCATCACCAGGTAGCTCCACCACTACCATTACCAGGTAGCTCCACCACTACAATCACCAGGTAGCTCCACCACTACCATCACCAGGTAGCTACATCACTACCATCACCAGGTAGCTCCACCACTACCATCACCAGGTAGCTACATCACTACCATCACCAGGTAGCAACACCACTACCATCACCAGGTAGCTACAACACTACCATCACCAGGTAGCTACAACACTACCATCACCAGGTAGCAACACCACTACAATCACCACGTAGCTACACCACTTCAGTCACCAGGTAAGTACATCACTACCATCACCAGGTAGCTACAACACTACCATCACCAGGTAGCTACACCACTACAATCACCAGGTAGCTACACCACTTCAATCACCAGGTAGCTCCACCACTACAATCACCTGGTATCTACACCACTACCATCACCAGGTAGCTACACCACTACCATCACCAGGTAGCTACACCACTACAATCACCAGGTAGCTACACCACTACAATCACCACGTACCAACACCACTACCATCACCAGGTAGCTACCCGACTACAATCACCAGGTAGCTGCTCCACTACAATCACCAGGTAGCTACACCACTACCATCACTAGGTAGCTACACCACTACCATCACCAGGTAGCTACACCACTACCATCACCAGGTAGCTACACCACTACCATCACCAGGTAGCTACACCACTACCATCACCAGGTAGCTACACCACTACAATCACCACATAGCAACACCACTACCATCACCAGGTAGCTACCCGACTACAATCACCAGGTAGCATCTCCACTACAATCACCAGGTAGCTACACCACTACCATCACTAGGTAGCTACACCACTACCATCACCAGGTAGCTACACCACTACCATCACCAGGTAGCTCCACCACTACCATCACAAGGTAGCTACACCACTACCATCAACAGGTAGCTACATCACTACCATCACCAGGTAGCTACACCACTACCATCACCAGGTAGCTACACCACTACCATCACCAGGTAGCTCCACTACTACAATCACCAAGTAGCTTCACTACTACCATCACCAGGTAGCTTCACCACTACCATCACCAGGTAGCTTCACCACTACCATCACCAGGTAGCTCCACCACTACAATCACCAGGTAGCTCCACCACTACAATCACCACGTAGCTACACCACTACAATCACCAGGTAGCTCCACCACTACAATCACCACGTAGCTACACCACTACAATCACCACGAAGCTCCATCACAACAATCACCAGGTAGCTCCACCACTACAATCACAAGGTAGCTCCACCACTACAATCAACACGTAGCTACACCACTACAATCACCAGGTAGCTACTCCACTACAATCACCTGGTAGCTGCCAGGTGCGTGTCGTATTTCTGCATGTTGTAACACATCTCATTTCCAAACATTAGCGATGAACAATACAGCAACAAATTAATAATATTCTGTAAAAAACAAAATACTTTTCAGAAAAAATAAAACATAAATAATGAGTACTGATAGAATCAACACCTCCATGATGATGGTGGTGGCGGTGGTGTGTCGTGTGTTGTGGTACGTCTGGGGTGTGGTCCAGAACCACCTCCGTCTGCGCCTCCTCTAGCGGCAGTACGACTCCAGCTGGCGGGGACTGTTGAGTAACGTCCCCCTCTTGAAGGTGATCGTCCCTCCACGCCCCGGGACCTTCACGACCCCCTGGACCTGCTGGACCATGTCCAGTTGCTTCGTGACGGGCGTCCTCGAGGTGACCGTCTGGTGGGCCTTCATCAGGACCCTTAGTATCCTTCTCGACCTGGACCCAGTTGAGTCCTAAGTGAAGGAGACAGAGTCGACGGGGCCACCTCCAGTGACCCCACCCGTGACCACTCCCGTGACAACACCAGTGTCACACACTCTGCGCATAACACCACAGCCCGTGACTCCCGGAATCCGGGGCAGGCGTGTGGGGATACGACCCAGGTCACGACCCAGGTCACCTGTGACACAGACGTGGTGCTACCGGACACCACCTGAGGCATAATTGGTGTTGACCACCCCCGTGACTACATCCGTGACAACCCCTGTGACAACAGCAGTGACCACCCCCGTGACAACCCCTGTGACAACACCAGTGTCACACACTCTGCGCATAACACCGCAGCCCGTGACTCCCGTGATCCGGGGCAGGCGTGTAGGGATACGACCCAGGTCACGACCTAGATCACCCGTGACACAGACGTGGTGCTACAGGACACCACCTGTGGCATAATTGGTGGTGACAACCCCCGTGACCAGCACTGTGACCACACCCGTGACTACCCCCGTGTCCACACCCGTGACAACCCCCGTGACTACCCCTGTGACAACACCAGTGTCACACACTCTGCGCATAACACCGTAGCCCGTGACTCCCGTGATCCGGGGCAGGCGTGTCGGGATACGACCCAGGTCACGACCCAGGTCACCTGTGACACAGACGTGGTGCTACAGGACACCACCTGAGGCATAATTGGTGGTGACCACCCCCGTGACTACATCCGTGACCACCCCCGTGACAACTCCTATGACAACACCAGTGTCACACACTCAGCGCATATCACCGCAGCCCGTGACTCCCATGATCCGGGGCAGGCGTGTCGGGATACGATCCAGGTCACGGCCCAGGTCACCTGTGACACAGACGTGGTGCTACAGGACACCACCTGTGGCATAATTGGTGGTGACCACCCCCGTGACTACATCCGTGACAACCCCCGTGACTACCCCTGTGACAACACCAGTGTCACACACTCTGCGCATTACACCGCAGCCCGTGACTCCCGTGATCCGGGGCAGGCGTGTCGGTATACGACCCAGGTCACGACCCAGGTCACCCGTGACACAGACGTGGTGCTACTTGACTCCACCTGTGGCATAATTGGTGGTGACTACACCCGTGACTACATCCGTGACCCCATCCGTGACCACCCCTGTGACAACACCAGTGTCACACACTCTGCGCATAACACCGCAGCCCGTAACTCCCATGATCCGGGGCAGGCGTGTCGGTATACGACCCAGGTCACGACCCAGGTCACCTGTGACACAGACGTGGTGCTACAGGACACCACCTGTGGCATAATTGGTGATGACTACACCCGTGACTACATCCGTGACTACCCCAGTGACCACCCCTGTGACAACACCCGTGACAACACCAGTGTCACACACTCTGCGCATAACACCGCAGCCCGTGACTCCCGTGACCCGGGGCAGGCGTGGCAGGTCACGACCTCAGTGAACTACAGTTCGTGAACTGAGGAATAACCTGGTGTAGGAACACCAGATTCCTACCTTAACACTTTGCCGTGGGGGGCTAACACTTTGCCGTGGAGGTGACTAACACCTTGCCGTGGAGGTGACTAACACGACCTTGGTTTTGCGGGCCTCTCGCTCGCTAGGTTATGCAGGCCTCTCGCTCGCTCCGTTTTGCGGGCCTCTCGCTCGCTAAGTTTTGCGGTCCTCTCGCTCGCTCGTTTTTGCAGGCCTCTCGCTCGCTAAGTTTTGCGGGCCTCTCGCTCGCTCTGTTTTGCGGGACTCTCGCTCGCTCTGTTTTGCGGGCCTCTCGCTCGCTAAGTTTTGCGGGCCTCTCGCTCGCTTTGTTTTGCGGGACTCTCGCTCGCTCTGTTTTGCGGGCCTCTCGCTCGCTCTGTTTTGCGAGCCTCTCGCTCGCTTGATTTTGCGGGCCTCTCACTCGCTCGGTTTTGCGGGCCTCTCGCTCGCTAAGTTTTGCGGTCCTCTCGCTCGCTCGGTTTTGCGGGCCTCTCACTAGCTCGGTTTTGCGGGTCTCTCGCTCGCTAAGTTTTGCGGGCCTCTCGGTCGCTCGGTTTTGCGTTCCTCTCGCTCGCTCTGTTTTCCGGGCCTCTCGCTCGCTCTGTTTTGCGGGCCTCTCGCTCGCTCTGTTTTGCGGGCCTCTCGCTCGCTCTGTTTTGCGGGCCTCTCGCTCGCTCTGTTTTGCGGGCCTCTCGCTTGCTCGGTTTTGCGGGCCTCTCGCTCGCTCGGTTTTGAGGGCCTCTCGCTCGCTCGGTTTTGCGGGCCTCTCGCTCGCTAGGTTTTGCGGGCCTCTCGCTCGCTAGGTTTTGCGGGCCTCTCGCTCGCTAGGTTTTTGCGGGCCTCTCGCTCGCTAGGTTTTGCGGGCCTCTTGCTTGCTAGGTTTTGCAGGGATTTCGCTCGCTCGGATTTGCGGGCCTCTCGCTCACGCGGTTTTGAGGGCATACTGTTTGCGTGTTGTTAGTCACCCCCACGGCAAAGTGTTTGTACCCCCTCTGCAAAGTGTTAGTCCCCCCCAACGGCAAAGTGTTAGTCCCCCCCAACGGCAAAGTGTTTGTCCCCCCACGGCAAAGTGTTTGTCCCCCCACGGCAAAGTGTTTGTCCTCCCACAGCAAAGTGTTATTTCCCCCCCCCCCCAACGGCAAAGTGTTATTCCCCCCCCCCCAACGGCAAAGTGTTATTCCCCCCCCCCCCTAACGGCAAAGTGTTAGGAGCGAGTGGCCAAGAGTATTCATCTAATTGTGCTTATGGGGGTTTGGCTCTTTCGGCTCCCTTCCCATCTGTCATATATCAAATTATTTTTTTTTGCCACAAAACACACACACACACACACACACACACACACACACACACACACACACACACACACACACACACACACACACACACACACACACACACACACACACACACACCTTAGGTCTTCTTCTTAGAACAGGTCTTCACCTTAGAACAAGGAGAAATTCCAGAGGTAAGTGAGGGAATAGCTAACCAGGAACCACTGGAAGAGTTTGAGATTACCAGTGGGGAAGTAAGGAAGTGTTTACTAGAGTTGGACGTGACGAAGGCTATAGGCCCAGATGGAATCTCCCCTTGGGTTCTAAAGGAAGGAGCAAGAGAACTGAGCCTACCACTCTCCATAGTGTATAACAAATCACTGGCAACAGGGGAACTGCCAGATACTTGGAAAGCAGCTAACGTAGTCCCGATATACAAGAAAGGGGATAGACAGGAGGCACTGAACTACAGGCCAGTGTCCCTAACCTGCATACCATGCAAGCTGATGGAGAAGATTGTGCGAAAAAAACTAGTGGAGCATCTGGAGCGAAGGAACTTTGTAACACAGCATCAACATGGGTTCAGGGATGGCAGGTCCTGCCTCACAGGGTTACTTGAATTCTACGACCAGGCAACAAAAATAAGGCAAGAAAGAGAAGGGTGGGCAGACTGCATATTTTTGGATTGTCAGACAGCCTTTGATACAGTGCCACACAAGAGGCTAGTGCGAAAGTTGGAGATGCAGGCTGGAGTGAGAGGGAAGGTACTCCGGTGGATAGAGGAATACCTAAGCAACAGGAGACAACGAGTCTGTGTGAGGGGTGAGGTCTCAGATTGGCGAGACGTCACAAGTGGAGTCCCGCAGGGGTCAGTCCTTGGACCTATACTGTTTCTGGTATATGTAAATGATCTCCCAGAGGGTATAGATTCGTTCCTCTCAATGTTTGCCGACGATGCAAAAATTATGAGGAGGATTGAAACAGAGGATGATAGTAGGAGGCTACAAGATGACCTGGATAGACTGAGTGAATGGTCCAACAAATGGCTGTTGAAGTTCAACCCGAGTAAATGCAAAGTAATGAAACTAGGCAGTGGAAACAGGAGGCCAGGCACAGGATACAGAATAGGAGATGAAGTACTTAATGAAACAGACAGAGAGAAAGATCTAGGAGTTGATATCACACCAAACCTGTCTCCTGAAGCCCACATAAAGAGAATAACGTCTGCGGCATATGCGAGGCTGGCTAACATCAGAACGGCGTTCAGGAACCTGTGTAAGGAATCATTCAGAATCTTGTACACCACATATGTAAGACCAATCCTGGAGTATGCGGCCCCAGCATGGAGCCCGTACCTTGTCAAGCACAAGACGAAGCTGGAAAAAGTCCAAAGGTATGCTACTAGACTAGTCCCAGAACTAAGAGGCATGAGTTATGAGGAAAGGCTGCGGGAAATGCACCTCACGACACTGGAAGACAGAAGAGTAAGGGGGGACATGATCACAACCTACAAAATCCTCAGGGGAATCGACCGGGTAAACAAGGACGAACTTTTCAACACTGGTGGGACGCGAACAAGGGGACACAGGTGGAAGCTGAGTACCCAAATGAGCCACAGAGACGTTAGAAAGAACTTTTTCAGTGTCAGAGTAGTTAGCAAATGGAATGCATTAGGAAGTGATGTGGTGGAGGCTGACTCCATTCACAGTTTCAAATGTAGATATGATAGAGCCCAATAGGCTCAGGAATCTGTACACCAGTTGATTGACGGTTGAGAGGCGGGACCAAAGAGCCAGAGCTCAACCCCCGCAAGCACAATTAGGTGAGTACACACACACACACACACACACACACACACACACACACACACACACACACACACACACACACACACACACACACACACACACACACACACAGGTGTAGGTAGCTCCACCACTACTATCACCAGGTAGCTCCATCACTACCATCACCAGGTAGCTCCACCACTACCATCACCAGGTAGCTACACCACTACCATCACCAGGTAGCTACACCACTACCATCACCAGGTAGCAACACCACTACCATCACCAGGTAGCTACAACACTACCATCACCAGGTAGCTACACCACTACTATCACCAGGTAGCTCCACCACTACCATCACCAGGTAGCTACATCACTACCATCGCCAGGTAGCTCCACCACTACGATCACCAGGTAGCTCCACCACTACAATCACCAGGTAGCTCCAACACTACCATCACCAGGTAGCTACATCACTACCATCACCAGGTAGCTCCACCACTACCATCACCAGGTAGCTCCACCACTACCATTACCAGGTAGCTCCACCACTACAATCACCAGGTAGCTCCACCACTACCATCACCAGGTACCTACATCACTACCATCACCAGGTAGCTCCACCACTACCATCACCAGGTAGCTACATCACTACCATCACCAGGTAGCAACACCACTACAATCACCACGTAGCTACACCACTTCAGTCACCAGGTAAGTACATCACTACCATCACCAGGTAGCTACAACACTACCATCACCAGGTAGCTACACCACTACAATCACCAGGTAGCTACACGACTTCAATCACCAGGTAGCTCCACCACTACAATCACCTGGTATCTACACCACTACCATCACCAGGTAGCTACACCACTACCATCACCAGGTAGCTACACCACTACAATCAACAGGTAGCTACACCACTACAATCACCACGTAGCAACACCACTACCATCACCAGGTAGCTACCCGACTACAATCACCAGGTAGCTGCTCCACTACAATCACCAGGTAGCTACACCACTACCATCACTAGGTAGCTACACCACTACCATCACCAGGTAGCTACACCACTACCATCACCAGGTAGCTACACCACTACCATCACCAGGTAGCTACATCACTACCATCACCAGGTAGCAACACCACTACCATCACCAGGTAGCTACAACACTACCATCACCAGGTAGCTACAACACTACCATCACCAGGTAGCAACACCACTACAATCATCACGTAGCTACACCACTTCAGTCACCAGGTAAGTACATCACTACCATCACCAGGTAGCTACAACACTACCATCACCAGGTAGCTACACCACTACAATCACCAGGTAGCTACACCACTTCAATCACCAGGTAGCTCCACCACTACAATCACCTGGTATCTACACCACTACCATCACCAGGTAGCTACACCACTACCATCACCAGGTAGCTACACTACTACAATCACCAGGTAGCTACACCACTACAATCACCACGTAGCAACACCACTACCATCACCAGGTAGCTACCCGACTACAATCACCAGATAGCTGCTCCACTACAATCACCAGGTAGCTACACCACTACCATCACTAGGTAGCTACACCACTACCATCACCAGGTAGCTACACCACTACCATCACCAGGTAGCTACACCACTACCATCACCAGGTAGCTACACCACTACCATCACCAGGTAGCTACACCACTACCATCACCAGGTAGCAACACCACTACAATCACCACATAGCAACACCACTACCATCACCAGGTAGCTACCCGACTACAATCACCAGGTAGCGGCTCCACTACAATCACCAGGTAGCTGCACCACTACCATCACTAGGTAGCTACACCACTACCATCACCAGGTAGCTACACCACTACCATCACCAGGTAGCTCCACCACTACCATCACAAGGTAGCTACACCACTACCATCAACAGGTAGCTACATCACTACCATCACCAGGTAGCTACACCACTACCATCACCAGGTAGCTACACCACTACCATCACCAGGTAGCTCCACTACTACAATCACCAAGTAGCTTCACTACTACCATCACCAGGTAGCTTCACCACTACCATCACCAGGTAGCTTCACCACTACCATCACCAGGTAGCTCCACCACTACAATCACCAGGTAGCTCCACCACTACAATCACCACGTAGCTACACCACTACAATCACCAGGTAGCTCCACCACTACAATCACCACGTAGCTACACCACTACAATCACCACGAAGCTCCACCACTACAATCACCAGGTAGCTCCACCACTACAATCACAAGGTAGCTCCACCACTACAATCAACACGTAGCTACACCACTACAATCACCAGGTAGCTACTCCACTACAATCACCTGGTAGCTGCCAGGTGCGTGTCGTATTTCTGCATGTTGTAACACATCTCATTTCCAAACATTAGCGATGAACAATACAGCAACAAATTAATAATATTCTGTAAAAAACAAAATACTTTTCAGAAAAAATAAAACATAAATAATGTTTACTGATAGAATCAACACCTCCATGATGATGGTGGTGGCGGTGGTGTGTCGTGTGTTGTGGTACGTCTGGGGTGTGGTCCAGAACCACCTCCGTCTGCGCCTCCTCTAGCGGCAGTACGACTCCAGCTGGCGGGGACTGTTGAGTAACGTCCCCCTCTTGAAGGTGATCGTCCCTCCACGCCCCGGGACCTTCACGACCCCCTGGACCTGCTGGACCATGTCCAGGTGCTTCGTGACGGGCGTCCTCGAGGTGGCCGTCTGGTGGGCCTTCATCAGGACCCTTAGTATCCTTCTCGACCTGGACCCAGTTGAGTCCTAAGTGAAGGAGACGGAGTCGACGGGGTCACCTCCAGTGACCCCACCCGTGACCATCCCCGTGACAACACCAGTGTCACACACTCTGCGCATAACACCACAGCCCGTGACTCCCGGAATCCGGGGCAGGCGTGTGGGGATACGACCCAGGTCACGACCCAGGTCACCTGTGACACAGACGTGGTGCTACCGGACACCACCTGAGGCATAATTGGTGTTGACCACCCCCGTGACTACATCCGTGACAACCCCTGTGACTACATCCGTGACAACCCCTGTGACAACAGCAGTGACCACCCCCGTGACAACCCCTGTGACAACACCAATGTCACACACTCTGCGCATAACACCGCAGTCCGTGACTCCCGTGATCCGGGGCAGGCGTGTAGGGATACGACCCAGGTCACGACCTAGATCACCCGTGACACAGACGTGGTGCTACAGGACACCACCTGTGGCATAATTGGTGGTGACAACCCCCGTGACCAGCACTGTGACCACACCCGTGACTACCCCCGTGTCCACACCCGTGACAACCCCCGTGACTACCCCTGTGACAACACCAGTGTCACACACTCTGCGCATAACACCGTAGCCCGTGACTCCCGTGATCCAGGGCAGGCGTGTCGGGATACGACCCAGGTCACGACCCAGGTCACCTGTGACACAGACGTGGTGCTACAGGACACCACCTGAGGCATAATTGGTGGTGACCACCCCCGTGACTACATCCGTGACCACCCCCGTGACTACATCCGTAACCACCCCCGTGACAACCCCTGTGACAACACCAGTGTCACACACTCAGCGCATATCACCGCAGCCCGTGACTCCCATGATCCGGGGCAGGCGTGTCGGGATACGATCCAGGTCACGGCCCAGGTCACCTGTGACACAGACGTGGTGCTACAGGACACCACCTGAGGCATAATTGGTGGTGACCACCCCCGTGACTACATCCGTGACCACCCCCGTGACTACATCCGTAACCACCCCCGTGACAACCCCTGTGACAACACCAGTGTCACACACTCAGCGCATATCACCGCAGCCCGTGACTCCCATGATCCGGGGCAGGCGTGTCGGGATACGATCCAGGTCACGGCCCAGGTCACCTGTGACACAGACGTGGTGCTACAGGACACCACCTGAGGCATAATTGGTGGTGACCACCCCCGTGACTACATCCGTGACAACCCCCGTGACAACCCCTGTGACAACACCAGTGTCACACACTCTGCGCATAACACCGCAGCCCGTGACTCCCATGATCCGGGGCAGGCGTGTCGGTATACGACCCAGGTCACGGCCCAGGTCACCTGTGACACAGACGTGGTGCTACAGGACACCACCTGTGGCATAATTGGTGGTGACCACCCCCGTGACTACATCCGTGACAACCCCCGGGACTACCCCCGTGACTACCCCTGTGACAACACCAGTGTCACACACTCTGCGCATTACACCGCAGCCCGTGACTCCCGTGATCCGGGGCAGGCGTGTCGGGATACGACCCAGGTCACGACCCAGGTCACCCGTGACACAGACGTGGTGCTACAGGACTCCACCTGTGGCATAATTGGTGGTGACTACACCCGTGACTACATCCGTGACCACATCCGTGACTATCCCATCCGTGACCACCCCTGTGACAACACCAGTGTCACACACTCTGCGCATAACACCGCAGCCCGTGACTCCCATGATCCGGGGCAGGCGTGTCGGTATACGACCCAGGTCACGACCCAGGTCACCCGTGACACAGACGTGGTGCTACAGAACACCACCTGTGGCATAATTGGTGATGACTACACCCGTGACTACATCCGTGACCACATCCGTGACTACCCCAGTGACCACCCCTGTGACAACACCCGTGACAACACCAGTGTCACACACTCTGCGCATAACACCGCAGCCCGTGACTCCCGTGACCCGGGGCAGGCGGGGCAGGTCACGACCTCAGTGAACTACAGTTCGTGAACTGAGGAATAACCTGGTGTAGGAACACCAGATTCCTACCTTAACACTTTGCCGTGGGGGCTAACACTTTGCCGTGGAGGTGACTAACACCTTGCCGTGGAGGTGACTAACACGACCTTGGTTTTGCGGGCCTCTCGCTCGCTAGGTTATGCAGGCCTCTCGCTCGCTCCGTTTTGCGGGCCTCTCGCTCGCTAAGCTTTGCGGTCCTCTCGCTCGCTCGTTTTTGCGGGCCTCTCGCTCGCTAAGTTTTGCGGGCCTCTCGCTCGCTCTGTTTTGCGGGCCTCTCGCTCGCTAAGTTTTGCGGGCCTCTCGCTCGCTTTGTTTTGCGGGACTCTCGCTCGCTCTGTTTTGCGGGCCTCTCGCTCGCTCTGTTTTGCGGGCCTCTCGCTCGCTTGATTTTGCGGGCCTCTCGCTCGCTCGGTTTTGCGGGCCTCTCGCTCGCTAAGTTTTGCGGTCCTCTCGCTCGCTCGGTTTTGCGGGCCTCTCACTCTCTCGGTTTTGCGGGTCTCTCGCTCGGTAAGTTTTGCGGGCCTCTCGCTCGCTCGGTTTTGCGGGCCTCTCGCTCGCTAAGTTTTGCGGGCCTCTCGCTTGCTCTGTTTTGCGGGACTCTCGCTCGCTCTGTTTTCCGGGCCTCTCGCTCGCTCGGTTTTGCGTTCCTCTCGCTCGCTCTGTTTTCCAGGCCTCTCGCTCGCTCTGTTTTGCGGGCCTCTCGCTCGCTCTGTTTTGCGGGCCTCTCGCTCGCTCTGTTTTGCGGGCCTCTCGCTCGCTCTGTTTTGCGGGCCTCTCGCTCGCTCTGTTTTGCGGGCCTCTCGCTTGCTCGGTTTTGCGGGCCTCTCGCTCGCTCGGTTTTGAGGGCATCTCGCTCGCTCGGTTTTGCGGGCCTCTCGCTCGCTAGGTTTTGCGGGCCTCTCGCTCGCTAGGTTTTGCGGGCCTCTCGCTCGCTAGGTTTTTGCGGGCCTCTCGCTCGCTAGGTTTTGCGGGCCTCTTGCTTGCTAGGTTTTGCAGGGATCTCGCTCGCTCGGATTTGCGGGCCTCTCGCTCACGCGGTTTTGAGGGCATACTGTTTGCGTGTTGTTAGTCACCCCCACGGCAAAGTGTTAGTCCCCCCATGGCAAGTTACGTGTTACTCCCCCAATGGCAAAGTGTTTGTCCCCCCTCTGCAAAGTGTTAGTCCCCCCCAACGGCAAAGTGTTAGTCCCCCCCAACGGCAAAGTGTTTGTCCCCCCACGGCAAAGTGTTTGTCCCCCCACGGCAAAGTGTTTGTCCTCCCACAGCAAAGTGTTATTTCCCCCCCCCCCCAACGGCAAAGTGTTATTCCCCCCCCCCCCCAACAGCAAAGTGTTATTTCCCCCCCCCCCCTAACGGCAAAGTGTTAGGAGCGAGTGGCCAAGAGTATTCATCTAATTGTGCTTATGGGGGTTTGGCTCTTTCGGCTCCCTTCCCATCTGTCATATATCAAATTATTTTTTTTTTGCCACAAAACACACACACACACACACACACACACACACACACACACACACACACACACACACACACACACACACACACACACACACATACACATACACACACATACACACACACACACACACACACACACACACACAGGTGTAGGTAGCTCCACCACTACTATCACCAGGTAGCTCCACCACTACCATCACCAGGTAGCTCCACCACTACCATCACCAGGTAGCTACACCACTACCATCACCAGGTAGCTACACCACTACCATAACCAGGTAGCAACACCACTACCATCACCAGGTAGCTACAACACTACCATCACCAGGTAGCTACACCACTACCATCACCAGGTAGCTCCACCACTACCATCACCAGGTAGCTACATCACTACCATCGCCAGGTAGCTCCACCACTACGATCACCAGGTAGCTCCACCACTACAATCACCAGGTAGCTCCACCACTACCATCACCAGGTAGCTACATCACTACCATCACCAGGTAGCTCCACCACTACCATCACCAGGTAGCTCCACCACTACCATTACCAGGTAGCTCCACCACTACAATCACCAGGTAGCTCCACCACTACCATCACCAGGTAGCTACATCACTACCATCACCAGGTAGCTCCACCACTACCATCACCAGGTAGCTACATCACTACCATCACCAGGTAGCAACACCACTACCATCACAAGGTAGCTACAATACTACCCTCACCAGGTAGCTACAACACTTCCATCACCAGGTAGCAACACCACTACAATCACCACGTAGCTACACCACTTCAGTCACCAGGTAGGTACATCACTACCATCACCAGGTAGCTACAACACTACCATCACCAGGTAGCTACACCACTACAATCACCAGGTAGCTACACCACTTCAATCACCAGGTAGCTCCACCACTACAATCACCTGGTATCTACACCACTACCATCACCAGGTAGCTACACCACTACCATCACCAGGTAGCTACACCACTACAATCACCAGGTAGCTACACCACTACAATCACCACGTAGCAACACCACTACCATAACCAGGTAGCTACCCGACTACAATCACCAGGTAGCTGCTCCACTACAATCACCAGGTAGCTACACCACTACCATCACTAGGTAGCTACACCACTACCATCACCAGGTAGCTACACCACTACCATCACCAGGTAGCTACACCACTACCATCACCAGGTAGCTACACCACTACCATCACCAGGTACCTACACCACTACAATCACCACATAGCAACACCTCTACCATCACCAGGTAGCTACCCGACTACAATCACCAGGTAGCGGCTCCACTACAATCACCAGGTAGCTACACCACTACCATCACTAGGTAGCTACACCACTACCATAAACAGGTAGCTACATCACTACCATCACCAGGTAGCTACACCACTACCATCACCAGGTAGCTACACCACTACCATCACCAGGTAGCTCCACTACTACAATCACCAGGCAGCTTCACCACTACCATCACCAGGTAGCTTCACCACTACCATCACCATGTAGCTTCACCACTACCATCACCAGGTAGCTCCACCACTACAATCACCAGGTAGCTCCACCACTACAATCACCACGTAGCTACACCACTACAATCACCAGGTAGCTCCACCACTACAATCACCACGTAGCTACACCACTACAATCACCACGAAGCTCCACCACTACAATCACCAGGTAGCTACACCACTACAATCACCAGGTAGCTACTCCACTACAATCACCTGGTAGCTGCCAGGTGCGTGTCGTATTTCTGCATGTTGTAACACATCTCATTTCCAAACATTAGCGATGAACAATACAGCAACAAATTAATAATATTCTGTAAAAAACAAAATACTTTTCAGAAAAAATAAAACATAAATAATGAGTACTGATAGAATCAACACCTCCATGATGATGGTGGTGGCGGTGGTGTGTCGTGTGTTGTGGTACGTCTGGGGTGTGGTCCAGAACCACCTCCGTCTGCGCCTCCTCTAGCGGCAGTACGACTCCAGCTGGCGGGGACTGTTGAGTAACGTCCCCCTCTTGAAGGTGATCGTCCCTCCACGCCCCGGGACCTTCACGACCCCCTGGACCTGCTGGACCATGTCCAGTTGCTTCGTGACGGGCGTCCTCGAGGTGACCGTCTGGTGGGCCTTCATCAGGACCCTTAGTATCATTCTCGACCTGGACCCAGTTGAGTCCTAAGTGAAGGAGACGGAGTCGACGGGGCCACCTCCAGTGACCCCACCCGTGACCACCCCCGTGACAACACCAGTGTCACACACTCTGCGCATAACACCACAGCCCGTGACTCCCGGAATCCGGGGCAGGCGTGTGGGGATACGACCCAGGTCACGACCCAGGTCACCTGTGACACAGACGTGGTGCTACCGGACACCACCTGAGGCATAATTGGTGTTGACCACCCCCGTGACTACATCCGTGACAACCCCTGTGACAACACCAGTGTCACACACTCTGCGCATAACACCGCAGCCCGTGACTCCCGTGATCCGGGGCAGGCGTGTAGGGATACGACCCATGTCACGACCTAGATCACCCGTGACACAGACGTGGTGCTACAGGACACCACCTGTGGCATAATTGGTGGTGACAACCCCCGTGACCAGCACTGTGACCACACCCGTGACCACACCCGTGACTACCCCCGTGTCCACACCCGTGACAACACCAGTGTCACACACTCTGCGCATAACACCGTAGCCCGTGACTCCCGTGATCCGGGGCAGGCGTGTCGGGATACGACCCAGGTCACGACCCAGGTCACCTGTGACACAGACGTGGTGCTACAGGACACCACCTGAGGCATAATTGGTGGTGACCACCCCCGTGACTACATCCGTGACCACCCCCGTGACAACTCCTGTGACAACACCAGTGTCACACACTCAGCGCATATCACCGCAGCCCGTGACTCCCATGATCCGGGGCAGGCGTGTCGGGATACGACCCAGGTCATGGCCCAGGTCACCTGTGACACAGACGTGGTGCTACAGGACACCACCTGAGGCATAATTGGTGGTGACCACCCCTGTGACTACATCCGTGACAACCCCCGTGACAACCCCTGTGACAACACCAGTGTCACACACTCTGCGCATAACACCGCAGCCCGTGACTCCCATGATCTGGGGCAGGCGTGTCGGGATACAACCCAGGTCACGGCCTAGGTCACGGCCCAGGTCACCTGTGACACAGACGTGGTGCTACAGGACACCACCTGTGGCATAATTGGTGGTGACCACCCCCGAGACTACATCCGTGACAACCCCCGTGACTACCCCTGTGACAACACCAGTGTCACACACTCTGCGCATTACACCGCAGCCCGTGACTCCCGTGATCCGGGGCAGGCGTGTCGGTATACGACCCAGGTCACGACCCAGGTCACCCGTGACACAGACGTGGTGCTACAGGACTCCACCTGTGGCATAATTGGTGGTGACTACACCCGTGACTACATCCGTGACCACATCCGTGACTATCCCATCCGTGACCACTCCTGTGAAAACACCAGTGTCACACACTCTGCGCATAACACCGCAGCCCGTGACTCCCATGATCCGGGGCAGGCGTGTCGGTATACGACCCAGGTCACGACCAAGGTCACCCGTGACACAGACGTGGTGCTACAGGGCACCACCTGTGGCATAATTGGTGATGACTACACCCGTGACTACATCCGTGACCACATCCGTGACTACCCCAGTGACCACCCCTGTGACAACACCCGTGACAACACCAGTGTCACACACTCTGCGCATAACACCGCAGCCCGTGACTCCCGTGACCCAGGGCAGGCGGGGCAGGTCACGACCTCAGTGAACTACAGTTCGTGAACTGAGGAATAACCTGGTGTAGGAACACCAGATTCCTACCTTAACACTTTGCCGTGGGGGCTAACACTTTGCCGTGGAGGTGACTAACACCTTGCCGTGGAGGTGACTAACACGACCTTGGTTTTGCGGGCCTCTCGCTCGCTAGGTTATGCAGGCCTCTCGCTCGCTCCGTTTTGCGGGCCTCTCGCTCGCTCGTTTTTGCGGGCCTCTCGCTCGCTAAGTTTTGCGGGCCTCTCGCTCGCTCTGTTTTGCGGGACTCTCGCTCGCTCTGTTTTGCGGGCCTTTCGCTCGCTAAGTTTTGCGGGCCTCTCGCTCGCTCTGTTTTGCGGGACTCTCGCTCGCTCTGTTTTGCGGGCCTCTCGCTCGCTCTGTTTTGCGGGCCTCTCGCTCGCTTGATTTTGCGGGCCTCTCGCTCTCTCGGTTTTGCGGGCCTCTCGCTCGCTCGGTTTTGCGGTCCTCTCGCTCGCTCGGTTTTGCGGGCCTCTCGCTCGCTCGGTTTTGCGGGTCTCTCGCTCGCTAAGTTTTGAGGGCCTCTCGCTCGCTCGGTTTTGCGGGCCTCTCGCTCGCTAAGTTTTGCGGGCCTCTCGCTTGCTCTGTTTTGCGGGACTCTCGCTCGCTCGGTTTTGCGTTCCTCTCGCTCGCTCGGTTTTGCGTTCCTCTCGCTCGCTCTGTTTTGCGGGCCTCTCGCTCGCTCTGTTTTGCGGGCCTCTCACTCGCTCTGTTTTGCGGGCCTCTCGCTTGCTCGGTTTGCGGGCCTCTCGCTCGTTCGGTTTTGAGGGCCTCTCGCTCGCTCGGTTTTGCGGGCCTCTCGCTCGCTAGGTTTTGCGGGCCTCTCGCTCGCTAGGTTTTGCGGGCATCTCGCTCGCTAGGTTTTGCGGGCCTCTTGCTTGCTAGGTTTTGCAGGGATCTCGCTCGCTCGGATTTGCGGGCCTCTCGCTCACGCGGTTTTGAGGGCATACTGTTTGCGTGTTGTTAGTCACCCCCACGGCAAAGTGTTAGTCCCCCCATTCGGTTTTGAGGGCCTCTCGCTCGCTCGGTTTTGCGGGCCTCTCGCTCGCTAGGTTTTGCGGGCCTCTCGCTCGCTAGGTTTTGCGGGCATCTCGCTCGCTAGGTTTTGCGGGCCTCTCGCTCGCTAGGTTTTTGCGGGCCTCTCGCTCGCTAGGTTTTGCGGGCCTCTTGCTTGCTAGGTTTTGCAGGGATCTCGCTCGCTCGGATTTGCGGGCCTCTCGCTCACGCGGTTTTGAGGGCATACTGTTTGCGTGTTGTTAGTCACCCCCACGGCAAAGTGTTAGTCCCCCCATGGCAAGTTACGTGTTACTCCCCCAATGGCAAAGTGTTTGTCCCCCCTCTGCAAAGTGTTAGTCCCCCCCAACGGCAAAGTGTTATTCCCCCCCAACGGCAAAGTGTTTGTCCCCCCACGGCAAAGTGTTTGTCCTCCCACAGCAAAGTGTTATTCCCCCCCCCCAACGGCAAAGTGTTATTCCCCCCCCCCCAACGGCAAAGTGTTATTATCCCCCCCTTCTAACGGCAAAGTGTTGGGAGCGAGTGGCCAAGAGTATTCATCTAATTGTGCTTATGGGGGTTTGGCTCTTTCGGCTCCCTTCCCATCTGTCATATATCAAATTATTTTTTTTTTTGCCACAAAAAACACACACACACACACACACACACACACACACACACACACACACACACACACACACACACACACACACACACACACATACACACACATACACACACACACACAGGCACACACATTAAGGAATATAATAACCCATGGTTTAATAGACAGTGTCAGGAAGCAAAAATGGCCAGCAGACAGGAGTGGAGGAAGTACAGAAGACAAAGAACAGAGGACAACAGAAGCAGATACAACAGAGCTAGGAACGATTACATTAACATAAGACGAACATCGGAAAGGGACTATGAGAACGATATTGCAATCAAAGCGAAAAAACAACCTAAGTTACTACACAGTCATATAAGAAGAAAAATGTCGGTGAACGACCAAGTGACAAGACTAAGGAAGACAGAGGGGGCATATACTGAAAGTGACAAGGAAATCTGCGAGGCACTGAATGCCAGTTTCCATGGAGTGTTCACTACCGAGCCTGAGCAGCTCCCATTGTTGGAAGGGGTTACCCTAGATGAAAGACTATCAGATATAGAGGTGACAGCAGAGGAGGTAATGAAACAGTTGACAACTCTAGATGCAACTAAAGCAGTTGGACCAGACAAAGTATCACCGTGGATACTAAAAGAAGCAGCACAGGCCCTCAGCGTGCCTCTGGCAATGATCTTTAATGAGTCACTTATGTCAGGAGAATTGCCCAGTTGCTGGAAGAAGGCAAATGTCGTGCCGATCTTCAAGAAAGGAGATAGGGAGGAGGCACTTAACTACAGACCTGTATCACTGACAAGCATCCCCTGTAAAATACTGGAAAGAATAATTAGGCTGCGACTGGTTGCACACCTGGAGAACATTAGGTTTGTGAACAAACATCAACATGGGTTCTGGACAGGGAAATCGTGCCTAACAAACCTTCTGGAATTCTATGATAAAATAACGAGGATAAGACAGGACAGAGATGGTTGGGCAGACTGCATATTTCTGGACTGCCAAAAAGCCTTTGATACAGTACCGCACATGAGACTGCTGTTCAAGCTCGAGAGGCAGGCGGGGGTGGGGGGAAAGGTCCTAGAATGGATAAGGAACTACCTAACAGGAAGGAGCCAAAGAGTTACGGTAAGGGGCGAGAAGTCGGACTGGCGAACAGTAACAAGTGGAGTACCACAAGGATCGGTGCTGGGACCAATTCTATTTCTTGTATATGTTAACGACATGTTTACAGGCGTAGAGTCCTACATGTCGATGTTTGCGGATGATGCAAAGTTGATGAGAAGAGTTGTGACAGATGAGGATTGCAGGATCCTCCAAGAGGACCTGAACAGATTGCAGAGATGGTCAGAGAAATGGCTACTAGAATTCAACACGAGCAAATGTAAAGTTATGGAAATGGGACTAGGAGATAGGAGACCAAAGGGACAGTACACAATGAAGGGGAACAGCCTACCTGTAACGACGCGTGAAAGAGACCTGGGGGTGGACGTAACACCTAATCTATCTCCTGAGGCACATATTAATAGGATAACGACAGCAGCGTACTCTACACTGGCAAAAGTTAGAACATCATTCAGAAACCTAAGTAAGGAGGCATTTAGGGCGCTTTACACTGCCTACGTAAGGCCAGTCTTAGAGTATGCCGCCTCATCATGGAGTCCCCATCTGAAGAAGCATATAATGAAACTGGAAAAGATTCAGAGGTTTGCAACGAGACTCGTCCCAGAGCTACGAGGGATGGGGTATGAAGAGCGCCTGAGGGAACTGTGCCTTACGACACTAGAAAGAAGAAGGGAGAGGGGGCACATGATAGGAACGTATAAGATACTCAGAGGAATTGACAGAGTGGACATAGACGAAATGTTCACACGGAATAGTAACAGAACGAGAGGACATGGATGGAAGCTTGAAACTCAGATGAGTCACAGAGATGTTAGGAAGTTTTCTTCTAGCGTGAGAGTAGTGGGGAAATGGAATGCACTTCAGGAACAGGTTGTGGAAGCAAATACTATTCATAATTTTAAAACCAGGTATGATAGGGAAATAGGACAGGAGTCATTGCTGTAAACAACCGATGCTCGAAAGGCGGGATCCAAGAGTCAATGCTCGATCCTGCAGACACAACTAGGTGAGTACAACTAGGTGAGTACACAGAGAACCAGGAATGAGTACGTCAGGGTGAGAAGAGAAGCAGAGAAAAATTTTGAAAATGATATAGCAAACAAAGCCAAGACCGAACCAAAGCTACTCCACAGTCTCATCAGAAGGAAAACAACAGTGAAAGAACAGGTATTGAAACTTAGAACAGGCGAGGACAGGTATACAGAGAATGACAGAGAGGTGTGTGAGGAACTCAACAAGAGGTTCCAGGAGGTCTTCACAATAGAACAGGGTGAGGTCACTGTGCTAGGAGAAAGGGAGGTAAACCAGGCGGCCTTGGAGGAGTTCGAAATTACGAGAGAGGAGGTCAAGAGACACCTGCTGGATCTGGATGTTAGAAAGGCGGTTGGTCCAGATGGGATCTCACCATGGGTACTGAAAGAGTGTGCAGAGGCACTTTGCTTGCCACTCTCCATAGTGTATAGGAAATCACTAGAGACGGGAGACCTACCAGAAATATGGAAGACGGCGAATGTGGTCCCAATATACAAAAAGGGCGACAGACAAGAGGCACTGAACTACAGGCCAGTGTCCTTGACTTGTATACCATGCAAGGTGATGGAGAAGATCGTGAGAAAAAACCTGGTAACACATCTGGAGAGAAGGGACTTCGTGACAAATCGCCAACATGGATTCAGGGAGGGTAAATCTTGCCTTACAGGCTTGATAGAATTCTACGATCAGGTGACACAGATTAAGCAAGAAAGAGAGGGCTGGGCGGACTGCATTTTCTTGGATTGTCGGAAAGCCTTTGACACAGTACCGCATAAGAGGCTGGTACATAAGCTGGAGAGACAGGCAGGTGTAGCTGGTAAGGTGCTCCAGTGGATAAGGGAGTATCTAAGCAATAGGAAGCAGAGAGTTACGGTGAGGGGTGAGACCTCCGATTGGCGTGAAGTCACCAGTGGAGTCCCACAGGGCTCTGTACTCGGTCCTATCTTGTTTCTGATATATGTAAATGATCTCCCGGAGGGTATCGATTCATTTCTCTCAATGTTTGCGGACGATGCTAAAATTATGAGAAGGATTAAAACAGAAGAGGACTGTTTGAGGCTTCAAGAAGACCTAGACAAGCTGAAGGAATGGTCGAACAAATGGTTGTTAGAGTTTAACCCAACCAAATGTAATGTAATGAAGATAGGTGTAGGGAGCAGGAGGCCAGATACAAGGTATCATCTGGGAGAGGAAATTCTTCAGGAGTCAGAGAAGGAAAAAGACTTGGGGGTTGATATCACGCCAGACCTGTCTCCTGCAGCACATATCAAGCGGATAACATCAGCGGCATATGCCAGGCTGGCCAACATACGAACGGCATTCAGAAACTTGTGTAAAGAATCATTCAGAACTTTGTATACCACGTATGTCAGGCCAATCCTGGAGTATGCAGCCCCAGCATGGAGTCCATATCTAGTCAAGGATAAGACTAAACTGGAAAAGGTTCAAAGGTTTGCCACCAGACTAGTACCCGAGCTGAAAGGTATGAGCTACGAGGAGAGACTACGGGAATTAAACCTCACTTCGCTGGAAGACAGAAGAGTTAGGGGGGATATGATCACCACATTCAAGATTCTGAAGGGGATTGATAGGGTAGATAAAGACAGTCTATTTAACACAAGGGGAACACGCACTGGGGGACACAGGTGGAAACTGAGTGCCCAAATGAGCCACAGAGATATTAGAAGGAACTTTTTTAGTGTCAGAGTGGTTGACAAATGGAATGCATTAGGGGGTGATGTGGTGGAGGCTCACTCCATACACAGTTTCAAGTGTAGATATGACAGAGCCCGATAGGCTCAGGAATCTGTACACCTGTTGATTGACGGTTGAGAGGCGGGACCAAAGAGCCAGAGCTCAACCCCCGCAAACACAACTAGGTGAGTACAACTAGGTGAGTACACACACACACACACACACAGGTGTAGGTAGCTCCACCACTACTATCACCAGGTAGCTCCCCCACTACCATCACCAGGTAGCTCCACCACTACCATCACCAGGTAGCTACACCACTACCATCACCAGGTAGCTACACCACTACCATCACCAGGTAGCAACACCACTACCATCACCAGGTAGCTACAACACTACCATCACCAGGTAGCTACACCACTACTATCACCAGGTAGCTCCACCACTACCATCACCAGGTAGCTACATCACTACCATCGCCAGGTAGCTCCACCACTACGATCACCAGGTAGCTCCACCACTACAATCACCAGGTAGCTCCACCACTACCATCACCAGGTAGCTACATCACTACCATCACCAGGTAGCTCCACCACTACCATCACCAGGTAGCTACATCACTACCATCACCAGGTAGCAACACCACTACCATCACCAGGTAGCTACAACACTACCATCACCAGGTAGCTACAACACTACCATCACCAGGTAGCAACACCACTACAATCACCACGTAGCTACACCACTTCAGTCACCAGGTAAGTACATCACTACCATCACCAGGTAGCTACAACACTACCATCACCAGGTAGCTACACCACTACAATCACCAGGTAGCTACACCACTTCACTCACCAGGTAGCTCCACCACTACAATCACCTTGTATCTACACCACTACCATCACCAGGTAGCTACACCACTACCATCACCAGGTAGCTACACTACTACAATCACCAGGTAGCTACACCACTACAATCACCACGTAGCAACACCACTACCATCACCAGGTAGCTACCCGACTACAATCACCAGGTAGCTGCTCCACTACAATCACCAGGTAGCTACACCACTACCATCACTAGGTAGCTACACCACTACCATCACCAGGTAGCTACACCACTACCATCACCAGGTAGCTACACCACTACCATCACCAGGTAGCTACACCACTACCATCACCAGGTAGCTACACCACTACAATCACCACATAGCAACACCACTTCCATCACCAGGTAGCTACCCGACTACAATCACCAGGTAGCGGCTCCACTACAATCACCAGGTAGCTACACCACTACCATCACTAGGTAGCTACACCACTACCATCACCAGGTAGCTACACCACTACCATCACCAGGTAGCTCCACCACTACCATCACAAGGTAGCTACACCACTACCATCAACAGGTAGCTACATCACTACCATCACCAGGTAGCTACACCACTACCATCACCAGGTAGCTACACCACTACCATCACCAGGTAGCTCCACTACTACAATCACCAAGTAGCTTCACTACTACCATCACCAGGTAGCTTCACCACTACCATCACCAGGTAGCTTCACCACTACCATCACCAGGTAGCTCCACCACTACAATCACCAGGTAGCTCCACCACTACAATCACCACGTAGCTACACCACTACAATCACCAGGTAGCTCCACCACTACAATCACCACGTAGCTACACCACTACAATCACCAGGTAGCTCCATCACTACAATCACCACGTAGCTACACCACTACAATCACCACGAAGCTCCACCACTACAATCACCAGGTAGCTACACCACTACAATCACCAGGTAGCTACTCCACTACAATCACCTGGTAGCTGCCAGGTGCGTGTCGTATTTCTGCATGTTGTAACACATCTCATTTCCAAACATTAGCGATGAACAATACAGCAACAAATTAATAATATTCTGTAAAAAACAAAATACTTTTCAGAAAAAAATAAAACATAAATAATGAGTACTGATAGAATCAACACCTCCATGATGATGGTGGTGGCGGTGGTGTGTCGTGTGTTGTGGTACGTCTGGGGTGTGGTCCAGAACCACCTCCGTCTGCGCCTCCTCTAGCGGCAGTACGACTCCAGCTGGCGGGGACTGTTGAGTAACGTCCCCCTCTTGAAGGTGATCGTCCCTCCACGCCCCGGGACCTTCACGACCCCCTGGACCTGCTGGACCATGTCCAGGTGCTTCGTGACGGGCGTCCTGGAGGTGGCCGTCTGGTGGGCCTTCATCAGGACCCTTAGTATCCTTCTCGACCTGGACCCAGTTGAGTCCTAAGCGAAGGAGACGGAGTCGACGGGGCCACCTCCAGTGACCCCACCCGTGACCACCCCCGTGACAACACCAGTGTCACACACTCTGCGCATAACACCACAGCCCGTGACTCCCGGAATCCGGGGCAGGCGTGTGGGGATACGACCCAGGTCACGACCCAGGTCACCTGTGACACAGACGTGGTGCTACCGGACACCACCTGAGGCATAATTGGTGTTGACCACCCCCGTGACTACATCCGTGACAACCCCTGTGACTACATCCGTGACAACCCCTGTGACAACAGCAGTGACCACCCCCGTGACAACACCAGTGTCACACACTCTGCGCATAACACCACAGCCCGTGACTCCCGGAATCCGGGGCAGGCGTGTGGGGATACGACCCAGGTCAAAACCCAGGTCACCTGTGACACAGACGTGGTGCTACCGGACACCACCTGAGGCATAATTGGTGTTGACCACCCCCGTGACTACATCCGTGACAACCCCTGTGACTACATCCGTGACAACCCCTGTGACAACAGCAGTGACCACCCCCGTGACAACACCAGTGTCACACACTCTGCGCATAACACCACAGCCCGTGACTCCCGGAATCCGGGGCAGGCGTGTGGGGATACGACCCAGGTCACGACCCAGGTCACCTGTGACACAGACGTGGTGCTACCGGACACCACCTGAGGCATAATTGGTGTTGACCACCCCCGTGACTACATCCGTGACAACCCCTGTGACTACATCCGTGACAACCCCTGTGACAACAGCAGTGACCACCCCCGTGACAACCCCTGTGACAACACCAGTGTCACACACTCTGCGCATAACACCGCAGCCCGTGACTCCCGTGATCCGGGGCAGGCGTGTAGGGATACGACCCAGGTCACGACCTAGATCACCCGTGACACAGACGTGGTGCTACAGGACACCACCTGTGGCATAATTGGTGGTGACAACCCCCGTGACCAGCACTGTGAATACACCCGTGTCCACACCCGTGACAACCCCCGTGACTACCCCTGTGACAACACCAGTGTCACACACTCTGCGCATAACACCGTAGCCCGTGACTCCCGTGATCCGGGGCAGGCGTGTCGGAATACGACCCAGGTCACGACCCAGGTCACCTGTGACTCAGACGTGGTGCTACAGGACACCACCTGAGGCATAATTGGTGGTGACCACCCCCGTGACTACATCCGTGACCACCCCCGTGACAACCCCTGTGACAACACCAGTGTCACACACTCAGCGCATATCACCGCAGCCCGTGACTCCCATGATCCGGGGCAGGCGTGTCGGGATACGATCCAGGTCACGGCCCAGGTCACCTGTGACACAGACGTGGTGCTACAGGACACCACCTGAGGCATAATTGGTGGTGACCACCCCCGTGACAACCCCTGTGACAACACCAGTGTCACACACTCTGCGCATAACACCGCAGCCCGTGACTCCCATGATCCGGGGCAGGCGTGTCGGGATACAACCCAGGTCACGGCCTAGGTCACGGCCCAGGTCACCTGTAACACAGACGTGGTGCTACAGGACACCACCTGTGGCATAATTGGTGGTGACCACCCCCGTGACTACATCCGTGACAACCCCCGTGACTACCCCTGTGACAACACCAGTGTCACACACTCTGCGCATTACACCGCAGCCCGTGACTCCCGTGATCCGGGGCAGGCGTGTCGGTATACGACCCAGGTCACGACCCAGGTCACCCGTGACACAGACGTGGTGCTACAAGACACCACCTGTGGCATAATTGGTGATGACTACACCCGTGACTACATCCGTGACCACATCCGTGACTACCCCAGTGACCACCCCTGTGACAACACCCGTGACAACACCAGTGTCACACACTCTGCGCATAACACCGCAGCCCGTGACTCCCGTGACCCGGGGCAGGCGGGGCAGGTCACGACCTCAGTGAACTACAGTTCGTGAACTGAGGAATAACCTGGTGTAGGAACACCAGATTCCTACCTTAACACTTTGCCGTGGGGGCTAACACTTTGCCGTGGAGGTGACTAACACCTTGCCGTGGAGGTGACTAACACGACCTTGGTTTTGCGGGCCTCTCGCTCGCTAGGTTATGCAGGCCTCTCGCTCGCTCCGTTTTGCGGGCCTCTCGGTCGCTAAGTTTTGCGGTCCTCTCGCTCGCTCGTTTTTGCGGGCCTCTCGCTCGCTAAGTTTTGCGGGCCTCTCGCTCGCTCTGTTTTGCGGGACTCTCGCTCGCTCTGTTTTGCGGGCCTCTCGCTCGCTAAGTTTTGCGGGCCTCTCGCTCGCTTTGTTTTGCGGGACTCTCGCTCGCTCTGTTTTGCGGGCCTCTCGCTCGCTCTGTTTTGCGGGCCTCTCGCTCGCTTGATTTTGCGGGCCTCTCGCTCGCTCGGTTTTGCGGGCCTCTCGCTCGCTAAGTTTTGCGGTCCTCTCGCTCGCTCGGTTTTGCGGGCCTCTCACTCGCTCGGTTTTGCGGGTCTCTCTCTCGCTAAGTTTTGCGGGCCTCTCGCTCGCTCGGTTTTGCGGGCCTCTCGCTCGCTAAGTTTTGCGGGCCTCTCGCTTGCTCTGTTTTGCGGGACTCTCGCTCGCTCTGTTTTCCGGGCCTCTCGCTCTCTCGGTTTTGCGTTCCTCTCGCTCGCTCTGTTTTCCGGGCCTCTCGCTCGCTTTGTTTTGCGGGCCTCTCGCTCGCTCTGTTTTGCGGGCCTCTCGCTCGCTCTGTTTTGCGGGCCTCTCGCTCGCTCTGTTTTGCGGGCCTCTCGCTTGCTCGATTTTGCTGGCCTCTCGCTCGCTCGGTTTTGAGGGCCTCTCGCTCGCTCGGTTTTGCGGGCCTCTCGCTCGCTAGGTTTTGCGGGCCTCTCGCTCGCTAGGTTTTGCGGGCCTCTCGCTCGCTAGGTTTTTGCGGGCCTCTCGCTCGCTAGGTTTTGCGGGCCTCTTGCTTGCTAGGTTTTGCAGGGATCTCGCTCGCTCGGATTTGTGGGCCTCTCGCTCACGCGGTTTTGAGGGCATACTGTTTGCGTGTTGTTAGTCACCCCCACGGCAAAGTGTTAGTCCCCCCATGGCAAGTTACGTGTTACTCCCCCAATGGCAAAGTGTTTGTCCCCCCTCTGCAAAGTGTTAGTCCCCCCCAACGGCAAAGTGTTAGTCCCCCCCAACGGCAAAGTGTTTGTCCCCCCACGGCAAAGTGTTTGTCCCCCCACGGCAAAGTGTTTGTCCTCCCACAGCAAAGTATTATTTCCCCCCCCCCCCAACGGCAAAGTGTTATTCCCCCCCAACGGCAAAGTGTTATTTCCCCCCCCCCTAACGGCAAAGTGTTAGGAGCGAGTGGCCAAGAGTATTCATCTAATTGTGCTTATGGGGGTTTGGCTCTTTCGGCTCCCTTCCCATCTGTCATATATCAAATTATTTTTTTTTTGCCACAAAACACACACACACACACACACACACACACACACACACACACACACACACACACACACACACACACACACACACACACACACACACACACACATACACACACACACACACACACACACACACACACACACACAGGTGTAGGTAGCTCCACTACTACTATCACCAGGTAGCTCCACTACTACTATCACCAGGTAGCTCCACCACTACCATCACCAGGTAGCTCCACCACTACCATCACCAGGTAGCTACACCACTACCATCACCAGGTAGCTACACCACTACCATCACCAGGTAGCAACACCACTACCATCACCAGGTAGCTACAACACTACCATCACCAGGTAGCTACACCACTACCATCACCAGGTAGCTCCACCACTACCATCACCAGGTAGCTACATCACTACCATCGCCAGGTAGCTCCACCACTACGATCACCAGGTAGCTCCACCACTACAATCACCAGGTAGCTCCACCACTACCATCACCAGGGAGCTACATCACTACCATAACCAGGTAGCTCCACCACTACCATCACCAGGTAGCTCCACCACTACCATTACCAGGTAGCTCCACCACTACAATCACCAGGTAGCTCCACCACTACAATCACCAGGTAGCTCCACCACTACCATCACCAGGGAGCTACATCACTACCATCACCAGGTAGCTCCACCACTACCATCACCAGGTAGCTACATCACTACCATCACCAGGTAGCAACACCACTACCATCACAAGGTAGCTACAACACTACCCTCATTAGGTAGCTACAACACTACCATCACCAGGTAGCAACACCACTACAATCACCACGTAGCTACACCACTTCAGTCACCAGGTAGGTACATCACTACCATCACCAGGTAGGTACAACACTACCATCACCAGGTAGCTACACCACTACAATCACCAGGTAGCTACACCACTTCAATCACCAGGTAGCTCCACCACTACAATCACCTGGTATCTACACCACTACTATCACCAGGTAGCTACACCACTACCATCACCAGGTAGCTACACCACTACAATCACCAGGTAGCTACACCACTACAATCACCACGTAGCAACACCACTACCATCACCAGGTAGCTACCCGACTACAATCACCAGGTAGCTGCTCCACTACAATCACCAGGTAGCTACACCACTACCATCACTAGGTAGCTACACCACTACCATCACCAGGTAGCTACACCACTACCATCACCAGGTAGCTACACCACTACCATCACCAGGTAGCTACACCACTACCATCACCAGGTAGCTACACCACTACAATCACCACATAGCAACACCACTACCATCACCAGGTAGCTACCCGACTACAATCACCAGGTAGCGGCTCCACTACAATCACCAGGTAGCTACACCACTACCATCACTAGGTAGCTACACCACTACCATCACCAGGTAGCTACACCACTACCATCACCAGGTAGCTCCACCACTACCATCACAAGGTAGCTACACCACTACCATCAACAGGTAGCTACATCACTACCATCACCAGGTAGCTACACCACTACCATCACCAGGTAGCTACACCACTACCATCACCAGGTAGCTCCACTACTACAATCACCAAGTAGCTCCACTACTACCATCACCAGGTAACTTCACCACTACCATCACCAGGTAGCTTCACCACTACCATCACCAGGTAGCAACACCACTACAATCACCACGTAGCTAAACCACTACAATCACCAGGTAGCTCCACCACTACAATCACCACGTAGCTACACCACTACAATCACCACGAAGCTCCACCACTACAATCACCAGGTAGCTCCACCACTACAATCACCAGGTAGCTCCACCACTACAATCACCACGTAGCTAAACCACTACAATCACCAGGTAGCTCCACCACTACAATCACCACGTAGCTACACCACTACAATCACCACGAAGCTCCACCACTACAATCACCAGGTAGCTCCACCACTACAATCACAAGGTAGCTCCACCACTACAATCAACACGTAGCTACACCACTACAATCACCAGGTAGCTACTCCACTACAATCACCTGGTAGCTGCCAGGTGCGTGTCGTATTTCTGCATGTTGTAACACATCTCATTTCCAAACATTAGCGATGAACAATACAGCAACAAATTAATAATATTCTGTAAAAAACAAAATACTTTTCAGAAAAAATAAAACATAAATAATGAGTACTGATAGAATCAACACCTCCATGATGATGGTGGTGGCGGTGGTGTGTCGTGTGTTGTGGTACGTCTGGGGTGTGGTCCAGAACCACCTCCGTCTGCGCCTCCTCTAGCGGCAGTACGACTCCAGCTGGCGGAGACTGTTGAGTAACGTCCCCCTCTTGAAGGTGATCGTCCCTCCACGCCCCGGGACCTTCACGACCCCCTGGACCTGCTGGACCATGTCCAGGTGCTTCGTGACGGGCGTCCTCGAGGTGGCCGTCTGGTGGGCCTTTATCAGGACCCTTAGTATCCTTCTCTACCTGGACCCAGTTGAGTCCTAAGTGAAGGAGACGGAGTCGACGGGGCCACCTCCAGTGACCCCACCCGTGACCACCCCCGTGACAACACCAGTGTCACACACTCTGCGCATAACACCACAGCCCGTGACTCCCGGAATCCGGGGCAGGCGTGTGGGGATACGACCCAGGTCACCTGTGACACAGACGTGGTGCTACCGGACACCACCTGAGGCATAATTGGTGTTGACCACCCCCGTGACTACATCCGTGACAACCCCTGTGACTACATCCGTGACAACCCCTGTGACAACAGCAGTGACCACCCCCGTGACAACCCCTGTGACAACACCAGTGTCACACACTCTGCGCATAACACCGCAGCCCGTGACTCCCGTGATCCGGGGCAGGCGTGTCAGTATACGACCCAGGTCACGACCCAGGTCACCCGTGACACAGACGTGGTGCTACAGGACTCCACCTGTGGCATAATTGGTGGTGACTACACCCGTGACTACATCCGTGACCACATCCGTGACTACCCCAGTGACCACCCCTGTGACAACACCCGTGACAACACCAGTGTCACACACTCTGCGCATTACACCGCAGCCCGTGACTCCCGTGACCCGGGGCAGGCGGGGCAGGTCACGACCTCAGTGAACTACAGTTCGTGAACTGAGGAATAACCTGGTGTAGGAACACCAGATTCCTACCTTAACACTTTGCCGTGGGGGCTAACACTTTGCCGTGGAGGTGACTAACACCTTGCTGTGGAGGTGACTAACACGACCTTGGTTTTGCGGGCCTCTCGCTCGCTAGGTTATGCAGGCCTCTCGCTCGCTCCGTTTTGCGGGCCTCTCGCTCGCTAAGTTTTGCGGTCCTCTCGCTCGCTCGTTTTTGCGGGCCTCTCGCTCGCTAAGTTTTGCGGGCATCTCGCTCGCTCTGTTTTGCGGGACTCTCGCTCGCTCAGTTTTGCGGGCCTCTCGCTCGCTAAGTTTTGCGGGCCTCTCGCTCGCTTTGTTTTGCGGGACTCTCGCTCGCTCTGTTTTGCGGGCCTCTCGCTCGCTCTGTTTTGCGGGCCTCTCGCTCGCTTGATTTTGTGGGCCTCTCGCTCTCTCGGTTTTGCGGGCCTCTCGCTCGCTAAGTTTTGCGGTCCTCTCGCTCGCTCGGTTTTGCGGGCCTCTCACTCGCTCGGTTTTGCGGGTCTCTCGCTCGCTAAGTTTTGCCGGCCTCTCGCTCGCTCGGTTTTGCGGGCCTCTCGCTCGCTAAGTTTTGCGGGCCTCTCGCTTGCTCTGTTTTCCGGGCCTCTCGCTCTCTCGGTTTTGCGTTCCTCTCGCTCGCTCTGTTTTCCGGGCCTCTCGCTCGCTCTGTTTTGCGAGCCTCTCGCTCGCTCTGTTTTGCGGGCCTCTCGCTCGCTCTGTTTTGCGGGCCTCTCGCTTGCTCGGTTTTGCTGGCCTCTCGCTCGCTCGGTTTTGAGGGCCTCTCGCTCGCTCGGTTTTGCGGGCCTCTCGCTCGCTAGGTTTTGCGGGCCTCTCGCTCGCTAGGTTTTTGCGGGCCTCTCGCTCGCTAGGTTTTGCGGGCCTCTTGCTTGCTAGGTTTTGCAGGGATCTCGCTCGCTCGGATTAGCGGGCCTCTCGCTCACGCGGTTTTGAGGGCATACTGTTTGCGTGTTGTTAGTCACCCCCACGGCAAAGTGTTAGTCCCCCCATGGCAAGTTACGTGTTACTCCCCCAATGGCAAAGTGTTTGTCCCCCCTCTGCAAAGTGTTAGTCCCCCCCAACGGCAAAGTGTTAGTCCCCCCCAACGGCAAAGTGTTTGTCCCCCCACGGCAAAGTGTTTGTCCCTCCACGGCAAAGTGTTTGTCCTCCCACAGCAAAGTGTTATTTCCCCCCCCCCCCCCAACGGCAAAGTGTTATTCCCCCCCCCAACGGCAAAGTGTTATTCCCCCCCCCCCCTAACGGCAAAGTGTTAGGAGCGAGTGGCCAAGAGTATTCATCTAATTGTGCTTATGGGGGTTTGGCTCTTTCGGCTCCCTTCCCATCTGTCTGTGAGGAGGTGGTTCACCAGCTCACTTACAATAGTGCTCTTATGCCTGTGGGAGCCAGTACACTTGTTAAGTGCACTTGTTAAGTGGGCGGACTTAAGTTTTGTACCAGCAACCGAAACATCTAGTGTTTGGGCTCATGTGAGAGCCCCAGTCATCAGCAGTCCATAAATGTTACCCTGGCCGGGGTGGCATGTCTGTGGACAGTGCTAGAGCTGATAGCATCATCTCATTGTATGGCATGGAGCCAGACAACTTTGCGCGCGAACGCCTAGGCCGCAGGCGTGGGGTGGGTAGACATGTGGGGCCCCACGCTCGCTGGCCACTTGAGTGGTTGTCATGGAGACAGCTGCCATCTTAGTAAACATCTTGAGCCGCCATGTTGGTCGGCCATCTTGGAGCTGCCCTAGGGGCTATGCTACACCGTCGCTGATTGGATGAGAGGGGTAGGCCGCTGTATGCCTTCCTCTCATTGGTTATTTCGAGAAGGACGCGGGAATAGCCGTTGTGTAGCATGATTCTGAACTCAGCCGCCACCTTGTCAAGACGTTCCTGTACTCAATTCGGCCAAATTGATGTATAGGGCGTCGTGGTGGCTGGACTACAACTGCTGATGCTTCCTGCTTCACCTACGACATCGGTCGTCACAGAATCCGGCCGAAGTCGTCGCTTGGAGGGGTTTAAGACATTATTGTATGCAGGGGGTAGAGGTACAGTGATCTGGGATCGTGGGGGAATGTGCATACGAGCAGCAACAGACTCGTAGATCCCATACCAGTGATGATTAGACTTGCTAGTGCTCTGTAGCAGTCGATGGGAACGGGGAAATTCGTGTCAGTGTTAAGGCAATTTCCCATGTTGGTGTGAGACGCTATCGTTGTGCGTGTCACCTGGGTATGAACGCTTCACTTCACCGGGGAGTCGAGGGTGCGAACTCAGCCGTGTTGAGTGGGAGGGGTTCGAGTGTGCGCCAATTTTCCGTATGAGTACTACGGTCAGGAACTACCGCCGCCTACGCCACCCGGAGCGAGCCAGCCACCTATAGCGGGGTGCCTGATGTATGGGAATGGTGTGTAAAGCCGGCAGTGTGAATGAGTAAGTACCTATGTGTGTATTTCGGTGATTAGTAGTCTCTAAAGCTTGAATTCGAGGTCAAGTGTTCCGTCACATTGTCACGCAGCACCTGTTCAGGTGGAGTGAATTGTGGGCGAGGAGATTAATCACCTGTGTTGTCATCTTGTCAGTCCAGAGGGACTTAAGGTCTGGTGTACACAGACGTACAGTGTGTGTGTGTGTGTGGGTACACACGGGAACACAGAATATACATAGATTAGCCAAGGACGGAGAGGATGTCCATGTAATAAATTCTTTTATTTCATTGTGGTAATCATTTTTGATCGTCCGTGGGACGGAGTGATATCATTTCCATGTGTGGTCTTGCAGGTGTGGAATTCCAACACTGAGCGCTCAGGTATGTGTAACGCCAGTGATTCCTGGCAATGATTATTGTGGAGTGTGCCACAGTGTGGCTTAAATTTCTTGTAGTGTTCCCAGGGCCGTGACAAGTGTGATTTATATAAATATATATATATTGTGGTTGCAGTATTAATTAACGTAATTTTGGTGAGGTTTGGTGAGTGACGAGGCCGTCTAGAGAGACCGCCCCCGCTCTGTCGAGTAACGTAACTCTCGAGTGTTTATCGGCATGCGTGACCGATAAATCACTCACCCATGTGATTTAAGGAGTGTGAGATTCTCCTTAGTGTTCCCAATAACGTTTGATAGCTGTAGGCTACATGTGTCAACAGTAATTATATATATATATATATATATATATATATATATATATATATATATATATATATATATATATATATATATATATATATATATATATAATCGTAGTGTCACGGTGCCCAGTGTTAATGTGTTATTTACTGTGTGGTGATTGCAATATATTGACCTATGTTCTAGGGGTCCTTTGCAGCAGTAAGTAAGTAAGTGTGTGCAGTATCCTAATATTTGGAAATTAGAGTACTTGCCGTGTGTGTTATTGCAAAGGGGGTTGTTATTTGATGGTGATTGTTGCTAGTGTTGAGCAATCACCATATGTGATTGCAGTTCAGTAAAACCATTGTGGGGCAGGGTTCTAGAGGGTTCATGTCCTGTATGTTATTTTGCTAGATTCTGCAGTATTGTCATATCAACCGGATTGTAACGTAAATCACTGTGATTTGTTAGTGTGATTTGTCATTGTCGTGGGTGAACTCGGCTGTAGACGAGTACTTGGATATACATATATTCTCCTGGTTATCTGGTAGGACATCGAAGTCCAGTATTCAGTGAGGTGATTGCGAGGCAATTAATATAACGTAACCAAGGGAACGCCCATTGCTTTAAGAGAATTTGTTCTTTGACAATTTGAGTAACGTAGAATGCGTTTGGGTTAATTTACTTTCCTGTAAGCAGCTACGGTAGTCTCGAGGAGCCTAGCCATCAGCCAGATAAGAATTAGAGTATTGTCTGTCGTAATTAACGGTCAGTGGGCCGGGTAATTGACGTGTTTCAGGAAGTCAAAGTAATTAATCTCGATCCTTGTTTGATCGACTCACACGAAGGCTACATTGTTCCATTAACGTAACGTCGTTATCTGCCCGGAAGTACCGGCACTTGATTGACTCGTGAGAGGAGTAACGTCATTTAGAATAACGTAAACGTGGGGCTAATTACTGTTATTAGTCGCCTGAATTGGTCTGAGTATGGAAGGCTCAGACGGAATTCGTACCTTAATGTAAATTGCTGAGCCAGTGTGAAAGGTTGCGTATTTTAATTGTTTAATTATTGATCTTGAGGATAGTAATTAATTACTCTAAAGGTAATCACGAGTGATTACCGTTCTCTTAGCACTTTGGACATTGCAAATCAGAGTTTACCATCGCTGAGTGATTAGTAACCGATTAACGTAAATTAACGTAACTAGTAGAGATTAATCAGCTGTCTGGAAGTACAGGGATTAATGGGATTTTCTCACTGAATGCTCGACGGGTAGAGTGTTGTGTAATTTCCGCGATACTAGTGACAGTTGTAAGAGTTGTTAATTTAGCGTAAATGTTACCTTGTAATTAACGTAAATGTTATTGTGTTATTAACGTAAATCAATTGTTATTGATTGTTGATCGTCCGTGGGACGGAGTGTTAACGTAAGGATTAATTTGAGGAAGGGTGCTGGAGTTGCCAGTGAACCCATTAGTTATTGTTGTCATTGAAAGACTACTGATTTGATTGCATTGCAACCGCTGTTGCAGGAGTAGACTGCACTGAGGCGTGGAACAGTTAGGAGGTTACTGGAGACGTGTTTCAGAACCGACTGTGGTATTTGTTGTAATTGTGATTATAGATCTGTTAGTTCTTGCTTTCTTGTTGATTCCTCTGTGGTCACGCTTATGTTCGAGTTAGTTCATTATGCAGTCCGAGGGGCTGGTGTCTAGCTGTCATTGATAGTGTCACAGGAAGGATTTCGAGTAACGTCATTGACATTTCTTTTGTTTTGTTGTAGTAGTTAGTACTTTATTGAATAAACTAAGTTGTTATGGTTAACACTGTCTTTTCGTTACACCCCCACACATTATTATTGTTATGCAAATGTTCTTCACACTCGACTAACATTGAGACTAATTTTCTGAGCTTTGGATCAAATATACGGCACCACACAACAATAAATTATTGTTGTGAGAGCCCGTGACCTACTCGTTAGATTCGCTTCGGCGATTGGCGAAGGTCGGCGGCCTAAGTGGGGGGGATTTCAATTTTCATTGGGGTCTCGGCGTTTGCTCGCGCCTAGTCAATTGTTCATACATGGTCCCAAAGTGAGGAATGAGCTGGTTACTACACTGGTGTGTTAGCTAAGCAAGTCCTTCCTCAGGCGACCTAGTTGAATATCACGACAGGAATAAAGGTTAAAGAATAAAGAAAATTCTTAGAAATTTTCCGAGCTAAAATTCCTTATACCAATTTTAATTTATTCCACAAATTCTCAACTCAAAACTCTCACAGCGTGGCGCCCAACGTGGGGCCGTAGACTTTTGATTCATAATCAGAAAAGTAAGATTCATCAAGTTGAGAAACCTGTGAAGAAAGGTGTGCAGAACATTGCAGAACAATATTGCTGTGGGTGTGTATGTTGTCGGTTAGCAGGATTAGGTACACACACACCACACACACAGAATGGATGAGGATTATAGAAAGAAGTACGTATATCTGTATGTGACTAAGTATGGCGTGCTGCCAAAGGATAGAAACAGTCGTACAGATGAGGAATGTAAGCGGTATGTTGAGAATCATAATGCCTATGTACGGCGTCTATGTCTAGAAAGAGCAAACAGAAGTGATCTAGGGGACAAGGGAGTTCCCCTAGCCGACCGTGGTATAGTCGGTATGTCAGGGGGTGTGGGATTGAGTCCACCCCAGGAGAAGGAAGGGGAGTCGCGACCCCAGCCTAGGCTAAGGACTGATTCCTTGGGCCACAGAAACGTTTCGTTAGAAGTAGTCAATCAGATACCAGAACAACCTCTCAGGAGGGGGACTGAACAACCCCAGGAGGAAATTACTTTAGAGTACCTAGCAGCTCAAGCTGATGCTATGAAACTGCAAAGAGAGGATAAGGCCAAATTTGTGGCTTACATGTGGAATGCCCACCACGAGAGATTGACTAGATTGGAAATTGCAAGAGTGCAATCCGAGGCAAGGACGGGGAGTCAAGCCCCTCCTGCCGCGCCAAGCTCAGAGGTACAGGCGCTGGAAGTAGAGATACCTCCTCTATTGCCAAGAGAGGAGAAGATCGATCCTAGGGATGCATACCTAGATCGATGTGTGACAAAGGTTGAAAGTTTTACTCAAGCTCCAAGTAAGGGAGCCAAACCTAAAGAAAGTAAGTCTAAGGGACACCAACAGAAACCCAAGGTTAAGGGACCCAGGTGCTTCACATGCAACATGGCAGGTCACCGAGCAGCTAAGTGCCCGAGCAACACTAGGCTTAAGACTAAGAAGGTGACCAAGGTGCAAGTTACAGGCATGAGTACCGTGGGAGGTAATGCCCTAAGAGACACACTCGAGTTAACTAGAGGAAGAGTTAATGGGCAATGGACGAGTGTCTTTCGAGACCGGGGTGCTACAGTTAACATGGTCAGGAGCAGTTTGGTTGAGCCTGAGAGTAGAACAGGTCGAACCCTCCGTGTCCAGTACCCAGATGACACGGGTAAGGACATGGAAGAAGTGTCTGTGTTGGTAGACACCCCATATATCAAAGGTAAGATCAAAGCTGCGCTAAGTAGAAAGGCAGTGTATGGACTTTTGATAGGTAATACTCCTGGTATAGAGAACCAGGTGGGTCTGTCCTGTGGAAATGACCCAGAGGAAACAGGAACAGGTGAGAGGAAGGTTAAACCCGCTGGCGTTGACACCAAGCGTCAGCCGGCTGGTCGAGCAGAGATCACCGCCGCCCAGACAGAAGAAGAGGCGCAGCAGGTGAAAGGAAACCGGAGCCATCCTCCTCTCCCTATTGCACAGAAAACGAGAACTGATTCAGAGGGACTCAGATGGGTCTCACCAGCTGACGGCGATGTCACACGGCCGCCAGCTGAGGAAGTCAAGGTCGCCTCTTATCAGGCGAAAGATCAGGTGCATGAGGTAAAAGGGAAAAAGAGCAATTTTCCTTCTTTCATTTCACAGAAAACGGAGGTGAGCCCAGTGAGACGGGTGTGGCCCAGATCAGGTGATCCCGCCACAACCTGTCGACCAGCCCGGCCCGCGAGGGTTACCACCACTCAGGAGAGTAAACGTCTGCTTGATGTTACCAGTGGTGAGGCTAAGGTAGCTGTGGTTCCCACAAGTGAAGTGGATATTCTGGACCAATCTTTCAGGCTGTTGGAAGATCGTTCTGACAAACGAACGGTCGCTGAGAGATTGAAGAACGAGCAGGTCAGTGACCAAGTGCTCAGTGAGGGGCGAGGTTTGACAGCTGCTGAAGATTCCTCAGCCCAGTCAACTCAGTCGGTAGAGCCACCCGGTCTGAGAGTGACAGACAGACAGGAAGAAAGACCCTGTCACCGGGAAGTCAAGACAGTCTGCTAACTGTCGGGATTGTGTCGGTAGGGTAGGGAAGGTGTTGAGTCTGTACTTCATTGGTAAGTCCATCCCAGTGTGCTACCTATTGTGTCCAGTATGACACAGACCTGTGGGGCGAGAGTGTGAAGGGACTGAGGAAGGGAAGCTGCGAGGCGTTGAGCCGGCTTAACCTGGACCCAGAACCTGAGCACGACCGCACTATGGTCAGGAAGTACCACCCTGGACGAGCCAGTGACATCACATCTTGTCCCGCCAGCCACCGACGTCAACAGAAAACGGATGAATCACCACCACCACCCAGCCGCCGTGCACTTAATTAAGAGCCAAGTGTAAGTGGCTGGTGATTTTTAGATGAAATTTTCCTCCGGGAAATTTTATCTTTTTGGTGGGGAGTTATGTGAGGAGGTGGTTCACCAGCTCACTTACAATAGTGCTCTTATGCCTGTGGGAGCCAGTACACTTGTTAAGTGCACTTGTTAAGTGGGCGGACTTAAGTTTTGTACCAGCAACCGAAACATCTAGTGTTTGGGCTCATGTGAGAGCCCCAGTCATCAGCAGTCCATAAATGTTACCCTGGCCGGGGTGGCATGTCTGTGGACAGTGCTAGAGCTGATAGCATCATCTCATTGTATGGCATGGAGCCAGACAACTTTGCGCGCGAACGCCTAGGCCGCAGGCGTGGGGTGGGTAGACATGTGGGGCCCCACGCTCGCTGGCCACTTGAGTGGTTGTCATGGAGACAGCCGCCATCTTAGTAAACATCTTGAGCCGCCATGTTGGTCGGCCATCTTGGAGCTGCCCTAGGGGCTATGCTACACCGTCGCTGATTGGATGAGAGGGGTAGGCCGCTGTATGCCTTCCTCTCATTGGTTATTTCGAGAAGGACGCGGGAATAGCCGTTGTGTAGCATGATTCTGAACTCAGCCGCCACCTTGTCAAGACGTTCCTGTACTCAATTCGGCCAAATTGATGTATAGGGCGTCGTGGTGGCTGGACTACAACTGCTGATGCTTCCTGCTTCACCTACGACATCGGTCGTCACAGAATCCGGCCGAAGTCGTCGCTTGGAGGGGTTTAAGACATTATTGTATGCAGGGGGTAGAGGTACAGTGATCTGGGATCGTGGGGGAATGTGCATACGAGCAGCAACAGACTCGTAGATCCCATACCAGTGATGATTAGACTTGCTAGTGCTCTGTAGCAGTCGATGGGAACGGGGAAATTCGTGTCAGTGTTAAGGCAATTTCCCATGTTGGTGTGAGACGCTATCGTTGTGCGTGTCACCTGGGTATGAACGCTTCACTTCACCGGGGAGTCGAGGGTGCGAACTCAGCCGTGTTGAGTGGGAGGGGTTCGAGTGTGCGCCAATTTTCCGTATGAGTACTACGGTCAGGAACTACCGCCGCCTACGCCACCCGGAGCGAGCCAGCCACCTATAGCGGGGTGCCTGATGTATGGGAATGGTGTGTAAAGCCGGCAGTGTGAATGAGTAAGTACCTATGTGTGTATTTCGGTGATTAGTAGTCTCTAAAGCTTGAATTCGAGGTCAAGTGTTCCGTCACATTGTCACGCAGCACCTGTTCAGGTGGAGTGAATTGTGGGCGAGGAGATTAATCACCTGTGTTGTCATCTTGTCAGTCCAGAGGGACTTAAGGTCTGGTGTACACAGACGTACAGTGTGTGTGTGTGTGTGGGTACACACGGGAACACAGAATATACATAGATTAGCCAAGGACGGAGAGGATGTCCATGTAATAAATTCTTTTATTTCATTGTGGTAATCATTTTTGATCGTCCGTGGGACGGAGTGATATCATTTCCATGTGTGGTCTTGCAGGTGTGGAATTCCAACACTGAGCGCTCAGGTATGTGTAACGCCAGTGATTCCTGGCAATGATTATTGTGGAGTGTGCCACAGTGTGGCTTAAATTTCTTGTAGTGTTCCCAGGGCCGTGACAAGTGTGATTTATATAAATATATATATATTGTGGTTGCAGTATTAATTAACGTAATTTTGGTGAGGTTTGGTGAGTGACGAGGCCGTCTAGAGAGACCGCCCCCGCTCTGTCGAGTAACGCAACTCTCGAGTGTTTATCGGCATGCGTGACCGATAAATCACTCACCCATGTGATTTAAGGAGTGTGAGATTCTCCTTAGTGTTCCCAATAACGTTTGATAGCTGTAGGCTACATGTGTCAACAGTAATTATATATATATATATATATATATATATATATATATATATATATATATATATATATATATATATATATATATATATATATATATATATATATATATATATATATATATATATATATATATATAATCGTAGTGTCACGGTGCCCAGTGTTAATGTGTTATTTACTGTGTGGTGATTGCAATATATTGACCTATGTTCTAGGGGTCCTTTGCAGCAGTAAGTAAGTAAGTGTGTGCAGTATCCTAATATTTGGAAATTAGAGTACTTGCCGTGTGTGTTATTGCAAAGGGGGTTGTTATTTGATGGTGATTGTTGCTAGTGTTGAGCAATCACCATATGTGATTGCAGTTCAGTAAAACCATTGTGGGGCAGGGTTCTAGAGGGTTCATGTCCTGTATGTTATTTTGCTAGATTCTGCAGTATTGTCATAGCAACCGGATTGTAACGTAAATCACTGTGATTTGTTAGTGTGATTTGTCATTGTCGTGGGTGAACTCGGCTGTAGACGAGTACTTGGATATACATATATTCTCCTGGTTATCTGGTAGGACATCGAAGTCCAGTATTCAGTGAGGTGATTGCGAGGCAATTAATATAACGTAACCAAGGGAACGCCCATTGCTTTAAGAGAATTTGTTCTTTGACAATTTGAGTAACGTAGAATGCGTTTGGGTTAATTTACTTTCCTGTAAGCAGCTACGGTAGTCTCGAGGAGCCTAGCCATCAGCCAGATAAGAATTAGAGTATTGTCTGTCGTAATTAACGGTCAGTGGGCCGGGTAATTGACGTGTTTCAGGAAGTCAAAGTAATTAATCTCGATCCTTGTTTGATCGACTCACACGAAGGCTACATTGTTCCATTAACGTAACGTCGTTATCTGCCCGGAAGTACCGGCACTTGATTGACTCGTGAGAGGAGTAACGTCATTTAGAATAACGTAAACGTGGGGCTAATTACTGTTATTAGTCGCCTGAATTGGTCTGAGTATGGAAGGCTCAGACGGAATTCGTACCTTAATGTAAATTGCTGAGCCAGTGTGAAAGGTTGCGTATTTTAATTGTTTAATTATTGATCTTGAGGATAGTAATTAATTACTCTAAAGGTAATCACGAGTGATTACCGTTCTCTTAGCACTTTGGACATTGCAAATCAGAGTTTACCATCGCTGAGTGATTAGTAACCGATTAACGTAAATTAACGTAACTAGTAGAGATTAATCAGCTGTCTGGAAGTACAGGGATTAATGGGATTTTCTCACTGAATGCTCGACGGGTAGAGTGTTGTGTAATTTCCGCGGTACTAGTGACAGTTGTAAGAGTTGTTAATTTAGCGTAAATGTTACCTTGTAATTAACGTAAATGTTATTGTGTTATTAACGTAAATCAATTGTTATTGATTGTTGATCGTCCGTGGGACGGAGTGTTAACGTAAGGATTAATTTGAGGAAGGGTGCTGGAGTTGCCAGTGAACCCATTAGTTATTGTTGTCATTGAAAGACTACTGATTTGATTGCATTGCAACCGCTGTTGCAGGAGTAGACTGCACTGAGGCGTGGAACAGTTAGGAGGTTACTGGAGACGTGTTTCAGAACCCACTGTGGTATTTGTTGTAATTGTGATTATAGATCTGTTAGTTCTTGCTTTCTTGTTGATTCCTCTGTGGTCACGCTTATGTTCGAGTTAGTTCATTATGCAGTCCGAGGGGCTGGTGTCTAGCTGTCATTGATAGTGTCACAGGAAGGATTTCGAGTAACGTCATTGACATTTCTTTTGTTTTGTTGTAGTAGTTAGTACTTTATTGAATAAACTAAGTTGTTATGGTTAACACTGTCTTTTCGTTACACCCCCACACATTATTATTGTTATGCAAATGTTCTTCACACTCGACTAACATTGAGACTAATTTTCTGAGCTTTGGATCAAATATACGGCACCACACAACAATAAATTATTGTTGTGAGAGCCCGTGACCTACTCGTTAGATTCGCTTCGGCGATTGGCGAAGGTCGGCGGCCTAAGTGGGGGGGATTTCAATTTTCATTGGGGTCTCGGCGTTTGCTCGCGCTTAGTCAATTGTTCATACATGGTCCCAAAGTGAGGAATGAGCTGGTTACTACACTGGTGTGTTAGCTAAGCAAGTCCTTCCTCAGGCGACCTAGTTGAATATCACGACAGGAATAAAGGTTAAAGAATAAAGAAAATTCTTAGAAATTTTCCGAGCTAAAATTCCTTATACCAATTTTAATTTATTCCACAAATTCTCAACTCAAAACTCTCACACTGTCATATATCAAATTATTTTTTTTTTGCCACAAAACACACACACACACACACACACACACACACACACACACACACACACACACACACACACACACACACACACACACATACACACACATACACACACACACACACACACACACACACACACACACACACACACACACACACACAGGTGTAGGTAGCTCCACCACTACTATCACCAGGTAGCTCCACCACTACCATCACCAGGTAGCTCCACCACTACCATCACCAGGTAGCTTCACCACTACCATCACCAGGTAGCTACACCACTACCATCACCAGGTAGCAACATCACTACCATCACCAGGTAGCTACAAAACTACCATCACCAGGTAGCTACACCACTACCATCACCAGGTAGCTCAACCACTACCATCACCAGGTAGCTACATCACTACCATCGCCAGGTAGCTCCACCACTACGATCACCAGGTAGCTCCACCACTACAATCACCAGGTAGCTCCACCACTACCATCACCAGGTAGCTACATCACTACCATCACCAGGTAGCTCCACCACTACCATTACCAGGTAGCTCCACCACTACAATCACCAGGTAGCTCCACCACTACCATCACCAGGTAGCTACATCACTACCATCACCAGGTAGCTCCACCACTACCATCACCAGGTAGCTACATCACTACCATCACCAGGTAGCAACACCACTACCATCACAAGGTAGCTACAACACTACCCTCACCAGGTAGCTACAACACTACCATCACCAGGTAGCAACACCACTACAATCACCACGTAGCTACACCACTTCAGTCACCAGGTAGGTACATCACTACCATCACCAGGTAGCTACAACACTACCATCACCAGGTAGCTACACCACTACAATCACCAGGTAGCTACACCACTTCAATCACCAGGTAGCTCCACCACTACAATCACCTGGTATCTACACCACTACCATCACCAGGTAGCTACACCACTACCATCACCAGGTAGCTACACCACTACAATCACCAGGTAGCTACACCACTACAATCACCACGTAGCAACACCACTACCATCACCAGGTAGCTACCCGACTACAATCACCAGGTAGCTGCTCCACTACAATCACCAGGTAGCTACACGACTAACATCACTAGGTAGCTACACCACTACCATCACCAGGTAGCTACACCACTACCATCACCAGGTAGCTACACCACTACCATCACCAGGTAGCTACACAACAACCATCACCAGGTAGCTACACCACTACAATCACCACATAGCAACACCACTACCATCACCAGGTAGCTACCCGACTACAATCACCAGGTAGCGGCTCCACTACAATCACCAGGTAGCTACACCACTACCATCACTAGGTAGCTACACCACTACCATCAACAGGTAGCTACATCACTACCATCACCAGGTAGCTACACCACTACCATCACCAGGAAGCTACACCACTACCATCACCAGGTAGCTCCACTACTACAATCACCAGGTAGCTTCACCACTACCATCACCAGGTAGCTTCACCACTACCATCACCAGGTAGCTTCACCACTACCATCACCAGGTAGCTCCACCACTACAATCACCAGGTAGCTCCACCACTACAATCACCAGGTAGCTCCACCACTACAATCACCACGTAGCTACACCACTACAATCACCAGGTAGCTCCACCACTACAATCACCACGTAGCTACACCACTACAATCACCACGAAGCTCCACCACTACAATCACCAGGTAGCTACACCACTACAATCACCAGGTAGCTACTCCACTACAATCACCTGGTAGCTGCCAGGTGCGTGTCGTATTTCTGCATGTTGTAACACATCTCATTTCCAAACATTAGCGATGAACAATACAGCAACAAATTAATAATATTCTGTAAAAAACAAAATACTTTTCAGAAAAAATAAAACATAAATAATGAGTACTGATAGAATCAACACCTCCATGATGATGGTGGTGGCGGTGGTGTGTCGTGTGTTGTGGTACGTCTGGGGTGTGGTCCAGAACCACCTCCGTCTGCGCCTCCTCTAGCGGCAGTACGACTCCAGCTGGCGGGGACTGTTGAGTAACGTCCCCCTCTTGAAGGTGATCGTCCCTCCACGCCCCGGGACCTTCACGACCCCATGGACCTGCTGGACCATGTCCAGTTGCTTCGTGACGGGCGTCCTCGAGGTGACCGTCTGGTGGGCCTTCATCAGGACCCTTAGTATCCTTCTCGACCTGGACCCAGTTGAGTCCTAAGTGAAGGAGACGGAGTCGACGGGGCCACCTCCAGTGACCCCACCCGTGACCACCGCCGTGACAACACCAGTGTCACACACTCTGCGCATAACACCACAGCCCGTGACTCCCGGAATCCGGGGCAGGCGTGTGGGGATACGACCCAGGTCACGACCCAGGTCACCTGTGACACAGACGTGGTGCTACCGGACACCACCTGAGGCATAATTGGTGTTGACCACCCCCATGACTACATCCGTGACAACCCCTGTGACAACACCAGTGTCACACACTCTGCGCATAACACCGCAGCCCGTGACTCCCGTGATCCGGGGCAGGCGTGTAGGGATACGACCCATGTCACGACCTAGATCACCCGTGACACAGACGTGGTGCTACAGGACACCACCTGTGGCATAATTGGTGGTGACAACCCCCGTGACCAGCACTGTGACCACACCCGTGACTACCCCCGTGTCCACACCCGTGACAACCCCCGTGACTACCCCTGTGACAACACCAGTGTCACACACTCTGCGCATAACACCGTAGCCCGTGACTCCCGTGATCCGGGGCAGGCGTGTCGGGATACAACCCAGGTCACGACCCAGGTCACCTGTGACACAGACGTGGTGCTACAGGACACCACCTGAGGCATAATTGGTGGTGACCACCCCCGTGACAACCCCTGTGACAACACCAGTGTCACACACTCAGCGCATATCACCGCAGCCCGTGACTCCCATGATCCGGGGCAGGCGTGTCGGGATACGACCCAGGTCACGGCCCAGGTCACCTGTGACACAGACGTGGTGCTACAGGACACCACCTGAGGCATACTTGGTGGTGACCACCCCCGTGACTACATCCGTGACAACCCCCGTGACAACCCCTGTGACAACACCAGTGTCACACACTCTGCGCATAACACCGCAGCCCGTGACTCCCATGATCTGGGGCAGGCGTGTCGGGATACAACCCAGGTCACGGCCTAGGTCACGGCCCAGGTCACCTGTGACACAGACGTGGTGCTACAGGACACCACCTGTGGCATAATTGGTGGTGACCACCCCCGTGACTACATCCGTGACAACCCCCGTGACTACCCCTGTGACAACACCAGTGTCACACACTCTGCGCATTACACCGCAGCCCGTGACTCCCGTGATCCGGGGCAGGCGTGTCGGTATACGACCCAGGTCACGACCCAGGTCACCCGTGACACAGACGTGGTGCTACAGGACTCCACCTGTGGCATAATTGGTGGTGACTACATCCGTGACCACATCCGTGACTATCCCATCCGTGACCACCCCTTTGACAACACCAGTGTCACACACTCTGCGCATAACACCGCAGCCCGTGACTCCCATGATCCGGGGCAGGCGTTTCGGTATACGACCCAGGTCACGACGCAGGTCACCCGTGACACAGACGTGGTGCTACAGGACACCACCTGTGGCATAATTGGTGATGACTACACCCGTGACTACATCCGTGAACACATCCGTGACTACCCCAGTGACCACCCCTGTGACAACACCCGTGACAACACCAGTGTCAAACACTCTGCGCATAACACCGCAGCCCGTGACTCCCGTGACCCGGGGCAGGCGGGGCAGGTCACGACCTCAGTGAACTACAGTTCGTGAACTGAGGAATTACCTGGTGTAGGAACACCAGATTCCTACCTTAACACTTTGCCGTTGGGGCTAACACTTTGCCGTGGAGGTGACTAACACCTTGCCGTGGAGGTGACTAACACGACCTTGGTTTTGCGGGCCTCTCGCTCGCTCGTTTTTGCGGGCCTCTCGCTCGCTAAGTTTTGCGGGCCTCTCGCTCGCTCTGTTTTGCGGGACTCTCGCTCGCTCTGTTTTGCGGGCCTTTCGCTCGCTAAGTTTTGCAGGCCTCTCGCTTGCTCTGTTTTTCGGGACTCTCGCTCGCTCTGTTTTGCGGGCCTCTCGCTCGCTATGTTTTGCGGGCCTCTCGCTCGCTTGATTTTGCGGGCCTCTCGCTCTCTCGGTTTTGCGGGCCTCTCGCTCGCTAAGTTTTGCGGTCCTCTCGCTCGCTAGGTTTTGCGGGCCTCTCGCTCGCTAGGTTTTGCGGGCATCTCGCTCGCTAGGTTTTGCGGGCCTCTCGCTCGCTAGGTTTTTGCGGGCCTCTCGCTCGCTAGGTTTTTGCGGGCCTCTCGCTCGCTAGGTTTTGCGGGCCTCTTGCTTGCTAGGTTTTGCAGGGATCTCGCTCGCTCGGATTTGCGGGCCTCTCGCTCACGCGGTTTTGAGGGCATACTGTTTGCGTGTTGTTAGTCACCCCCACGGCAAAGTGTTAGTCCCCCCATGGCAAGTTACGTGTTACTCCCCCAATGGCAAAGTGTTTGTCCCCCCTCTGCAAAGTGTTAGTCCCCCCCAACGGCAAAGTGTTAGTCCCCCCCAACGGCAAAGTGTTTGTCCCCCCACGGCAAAGTGTTTGTCCTCCCACAGCAAAGTGTTATTTCCCCCCCCCCAACGGCAAAGTGTTATTCCCCCCCCCCCCCAACGGCAAAGTGTTATTCTCCCCTCCTTCTAACGGCAAAGTGTTGGGAGCGAATGGCGAAGAGTATTCATCTAATTGTGCTTATGGGGGTTTGGCTCTTTCGGCTCCCTTCCCATCTGTCTTATATCAAATTATTTGTTTTTTGCCACAAAACACACACACACACACACACACACACACACACACACACACACACACACACACACACACACACACACACACACACACACAGGTGTAGGTAGCTCCACCACTACTATCACCAGGTAGCTCCACCACTACCATCACCAGGTAGCTCCACCACTACCATCACCAGGTAGCTACACCACTACCATCACCAGGTAGCTACACCACTACCATCACCAGGTAGCAACACCACTACCATCACCAGGTAGCTACAACACTACTGTAACAAACTAGGCTGTTGTAAGAATTATCCAGAGGGGTTTATCGACAAAAGAGAATGGGAAGCTGAGCCGCATGGTGACCTGACCCCCAGGGGAATTCGCGGTGGAAATAACCGACGCTTTGTTCATATCTGCGTAAATGAATCATCCTATAGTATTCAGTAATTTAGAGAAAATTAGCCTTTATTCATTTTGCATTAAAATTGTATTGTATAATAGTACTGGATACAATATCAAGAGTATTCTAATTATTGAGTTTAAGTCACCATCAGTGACGTCACGAATCAGATCTAACTTTTAAGGCGGAGTGACTGGCGGTCATAGGTCAGCAGGGTTGACATGTCTAGTATTTCTCAAAGTTCAATTAACCATTTTGGGGATCGGGAACAGCTCTGCCGTTAGATGTTTGTAATTCAATTCAGTAAAATAATTCAACCAGTCTGGATCAATTAAGTACAACAGAGGTTAATTGTTATAACTTAAACCTGGCTAGGAACTGGGTAGAACTTTGACTAGGCGGAAGGATACAAGGTTCTAGTCTGGGCTAGGCCAGACGAGGACAAATCAGTGGGGTCACGGAAGCAGCTGGGAGAGGTCAAACATCTTACCTCTCCCCAAGACCAACCAAGACAACTAGCTGGTCGCCCAAGGTATAGTTGCTATTGTTAAGTATAGAAATAGTCTCATTTGCCACTCAGGTCAAGTAGGGAGTGTTAAAGTGATAGGGAGTGAACCTATTTAGATTTTGTTTTAGTTTTCTTTTAATAAATTAAATTTGTTATTAATTTGCATTTTATTGTTTCCATGTGTTTTATGTGTATACTTGTCCTGGTCACGTGGTCCACACGAGGCAGAGTTGCATTGGGCGCCGATTCTAACATCGAATCGGAATTATCATTACCGTGTAATTTATTCCACACTCAAGGTCATCGTTTATAGTGGGGATCAAGCCCCTAGGTTGATTAATTAGCGTGATCGATCCAGACCTCGATCATTGCTCTTGTATTACTGGTCTGGTGGTGGCAGCAGGGGTGACTCTAGGGTTTTGTTCAGAGCTTAGGTCACGTCATACTGGGTGTAGAATCCTAAGTCGGTCAATCGTCTTAGGACCACGTGGCGTGGAGTTGGCTTTGTTAAAAGTTTTGGAGTCCCTGGGTAGAGAATAAGTAAGAATACGGGTAGAGGGAGTAGAAAGAAGGAAGTAGAGAGAGAGGAACCCTAACCCGAGTTACACTACCATCACCAGGTAGCTACACCACTACCATCACCAGGTAGCTCCACCACTACCATCACCAGGTAGCTACATCACTACCATCGCCAGGTAGCTCCACCACTACGATCACCAGGTAGCTCCACCACTACAATCACCAGGTAGCTCCACCACTACCATCACCAGGTAGCTACATCACTACCATCACCAGGTAGCTCCACCACTACCATCACCAGGTAGCTCCACCACTACCATTACCAGGTAGCTCCACCACTACAATCACCAGGTAGCTCCACCACTACCATCACCAGGTAGCTACATCACTACCATCACCAGGTAGCTCCACCACTACCATCACCAGGTAGCTACATCACTACCATCACCAGGTAGCAACACCACTACCATCACCAGGTAGCTACAACACTACCATCACCAGGTAGCTACAACACTACCATCACCAGGTAGCTACACCACTACCATCACCAGGTAGCTACACCACTACCATCACCAGGTAGCTCCACCACTACAATCACCAGGTAGCTCCACCACTACCATCACTAGGTAGCTACACCACTACCATCACCAGGTAGCTACACCACAACCATCACCAGGTAGCTCCACCACTACCATCACAAGGTAGCTACACCACTACCATCAACAGGTAGCTACATCACTACCATCACCAGGTAACTACACCACTACCATCACCAGGTAGCTACACCACTACCATCACCAGGTAGCTCCACTACTACAATCACCAGGTAGCTTCACCACTACCATCACCAGGTAGCTTCACCACTACCATCACCAGGTAGCTTCACCACTACCATCACCAGGTAGCTACACCACTACCATCACCAGGTAGCTCCACCACTACAATCACCAGGTAGCTCCACCACTACAATCACCACGTAGCTACACCACTACAATCACCAGGTAGCTCCACCACTACAATCACCACGTAGCTACACCACTACAATCACCACGAAGCTCCACCACTACAATCACCATGTAGCTCCACCACTACAATCACCAGGTAGCTCCACCACTACAATCACCACGTAGCTACACCACTACAATCACCAGGTAGCTACTCCACTACAATCACCTGGTAGCTGCCAGGTGCGTGTCGTATTTCTGCATGTTGTAACACATCTCATTTCCAAACATTAGCGATAAACAATACAGCAACAAATTAATAATATTCTGTAAAAAACAAAATACTTTTCAGAAATAATAAAACATAAATAATGAGTACTGATAGAATCAACTCCTCCATGATGATGGTGGTGGCGGTGGTGTGTCGTGTGTTGTGGTACGTCTGGGGTGTGGTCCAGAACCACCTCCGTCTGCGCCTCCTCTAGCGGCAGTACGACTCCAGCTGGCGGGGACTGTTGAGTAACGTCCCCCTTGTGGGAACCGACCTGTGAGATTTATATTTATTTAATTTATATGAATTTATATTTACGTTAATTTATATACTTCGATAGCAATTTGTATAATGATAAGTGGACTGTATTTCTGCAATAATCTCATAATCTCACAAATCGATCCTCTACACATTAGGGGGGGTTTATTAGTTTATACATATATGCAGCCAATCAAACTACAGAAATAACTACATACATTAAAGAGGTTCCTTATCTTATAGTACAGCAGGTTAGTCCACCAGGTATAACTAGGGTGTAGACACCAAATTATCCTCTTTGAGGTAGCTTCCATATCACCCAGTAACTGGTGCACAAATCTTACATCCTCGTCTTGACCTGTCAAAAGTGCGCTAGCTGTGAAGCCAGAATCCTATATATGACAAGTATATCAGAGAAAACAGTACATGGAACATGAAGACCTGGCTTAATTACCTTTAGTTTGAGGCTTCCATGTGATCTAACCGGGACACCCTATATAATGACATTAATGGCCATAAATGAATGATAAACGGGTTTCGGATAGACACTTAACTTGTATTTGTAGACAGCGTGTTGACAATGGTACACCTTTGGGTTCCATAACACTACGTCCAAGTAAATTTAACAGGAGCCGAATTTGCTCCCGTGTGAGCCTCTGGTCTCAATAAACAATGGCTGCCCTCCTCCTCACTCTGACGCCTGGCTTACATTGTCCACATTTCAGAAAGTGATAGAAGGGTCACATTTACTCTACTTTAATATTGATAATTAAGTTAATTTATATAAGATGTTTTTATGATGGTAAAGTCCAAAGACTAATGTATTTAAGAATAATTCCCAGCAGAATAGCTGGTCAATTTATAATGGTATGTGGTGATGATATCCCGTTTTCTTTAGACGGTAATTCCACTACAAGTTACGTTTTCTATGGGTAACTTGTTTATACAACACAGCTATTATCTGTATGATATATTAAATGGTGTCGGATTTTCCGACACCCCTCTTGAAGGTGATCGTCCCTCCACGCCCCGGGACCTTCACGACCCCCTGGACCTGCTGGACCATGTCCAGTTGCTTCGTGACGGGCGTCCTCGAGGTGGCCGTCTGGTGGGCCTTCATCAGGACCCTTAGTATCCTTCTCGACCTGGACCCAGTTGAGTCCTAAGTGAAGCAGACGGAGTCGACGGGGCCACCTCCAGTGACACCACCCGTGACCACCCCAGTGACAACACCAGTGTCACACACTCTGCGCATAACACCACAGCCCGTGACTCCCGGAATCCGGGGCAGGCGTGTGGGGATACGACCCAGGTCACGACCCAGGTCACCTGTGACACAGACGTGGTGCTACCGGACACCTCCTGAGGCATAATTGGTGTTGACCACCCCCGTGACTACATCCGTGACAACCCCTGTGACTACATCCGTGACAACCCCTGTGACAACAGCAGTGACCACCCCCGTGACAACCCCTGTGACAACACCAGTGTCACACTCTGCGCATAACACCGCAGCCCGTGACTCCCGTGATCCGGGGCAGGCGTGTAGGGATACGACCCAGGTCACGACCCAGGTCACCCGTGACACAGACGTGGTGCTACAGGACACCACCTGTGGCATAATTGGTGGTGACAACCCCCGTGACCAGCACTGTGACCACACCCGTGACTACCCCTGTGACAACACCAGTGTCACACACTCTGCGCATAACACCGTAGCCCGTGACTCCCGTGATCCGGGGCAGGCGTGTCGGGATACGACCCAGGTCACGACCCAGGTCACCTGTGACACAGACGTGGTGCTACAGGACACCACCTGAGGCATAATTGGTGGTGACCACCCCCGTGACTACATCCGTGACCACCCCCGTGACAACCCCTGTGACAACACCAGTGTCACACACTCAGCGCATAACACCGCAGCCCGTGACTCCCATGATCCGGGGCAGGCGTGTCGGGATACGACCCAGGTCACGGCCCAGGTCACCTGTGACACAGACGTGGTGCTACAGGAAACCACCTGAGGCATAATTGGTGGTGACCACCCCCGTGACTACATCCGTGACAACCCCCGTGACTACATCCGTGACAACCCCCGTGACAACCCCTGTGACAACACCAGTGTCACACACTCTGCGCATAACACCGCAGCCCGTGACTCCCATGATCCGGGGCAGGCGTGTCGGGATACAACCCAGGTCACGGCCTAGGTCACGGCCCAGGTCACCTGTGACACAGACGTGGTGCTACAGGACACCACCTGTGGCATAATTGGTGGTGACCACCCCCGTGACTACATCCGTGACAACCCCCGTGACTACCCCTGTGACAACACCAGTGTCACACACTCTGCGCATTACACCACAGCCCGTGACTCCCGTGATCCGGGGCAGGCGTGTCGGTATACGACCCAGCTCACGACCCAGGTCACCCGTGAAACAGACGTGGTGCTACAGGACTCCACCTGTGGCATAATTGGTGGTGACTACACCCGTGACTACATCCGTGACAACCCCTGTGACTACATCCGTGACAACCCCTGTGACAACAGCAGTGACCACCCCCGTGACAACCCCTGTGACAACACCAGTGTCACACACTCTGCGCATAACACCGCAGCCCGTGACTCCCGTGATCCGGGGCAGGCGTGTAGGGATACGACCCAGGTCACGACCCAGGTCACCCGTGACACAGACGTGGTTCTACAGGACACCACCTGTGGCATAATTGGTGGTGACAACCCCCGTGACCAGCACTGTGACCACACCCGTGACTACCCCTGTGACAACACCAGTGTCACACACTCTGCGCATAACACCGTAGCCCGTGACTCCCATGATCCGGGGCAGGCGTGTCGGAAAACAACCCAGGTCACGGCCTAGGTCACGGCCCAGGTCACCTGTGACACAGACGTGGTGCTACAGGACACCACCTGTGGCATAATTGGTGGTGACCACCCCCGTGACTACATCCGTGACAACCCCCGTGACTACCCCTGTGACAACACCAGTGTCACACACTCTGCGCATAACACCACAGCCCGTGACTCCCGGAATCCGGGGCAGGCGTGTGGGGATACGACCCAGGTCACGACCCAGGTCACCTGTGACACAGACGTGGTGCTACCGGACACCACCTGAGGCATAATTGGTGTTGACCACCCCCATGACTACATCCGTGACAACCCCTGTGACAACACCAGTGTCACACACTCTGCGCATAACACCGCAGCCCGTGACTCCCGTGATCCGGGGCAGGCGTGTAGGGATACGACCCATGTCACGACCTAGATCACCCGTGACACAGACGTGGTGCTACAGGACACCACCTGTGGCATAATTGGTGGTGACAACCCCCGTGACCAGCACTCTGACCACACCCGTGACTACCCCCGTCTCCACACCCGTGACAACCCCCGGGACTACCCCTGTGACAACACCAGTGTCACACACTCTGCGCATAACACCGTAGCCCGTGACTCCCGTGATCCGGGGCAGGCGTGTCGGGATACGACCCAGGTCACGACCCAGGTCACCTGTGACACAGACGTGGTGCTACAGGACACCACCTGAGGCATAATTGGTGGTGACCACCCCCGTGACAACCCCTGTGACAACACCAGTGTCACACACTCAGCGCATATCACCCCAGCCCGTGACTCCCATGATCCGGGGAAGGCGTGTCGGGATACGACCCAGGTCACGGCCCAGGTCACCTGTGACACAGACGTGGTGCTACAGGACACCACCTGAGGCATAATTGGTGGTGACCACCCCCGTGACTACATCCGTGACAACCCCCGTGACAACCCCTGTGACAACACCAGTGTCACACACTCTGCGCATAACACCGCAGCCCGTGACTCCCATGATCTGGGGCAGGCGTGTCGGGATACAACCCAGGTCACGGCCTAGGTCACGGCCCAGGTCACCTGTGACACAGACGTGGTGCTACAGGACACCACCTGTGGCATAATTGGTGGTGACCACCCCCGTGACTACATCCGTGACAACCCCCGTGACTACCCCTGTGACAACACCAGTGTCACACACTCTGCGCATTACACCGCAGCCCGTGACTCCCGTGATCCGGGGCAGGCGTGTCGGTATACGACCCAGGTCACGACCCAGGTCACCCGTGACACAGACGTGGTGCTACAGGACTCCACCTGTGGCATAATTGGTGGTGACTACATCCGTGACCACATCCGTGACTATCCCATCCGTGACCACCCCTTTGACAACACCAGTGTCACACACTCTGCGCATAACACCGCAGCCCGTGACTCCCATGATCCGGGGCAGGCGTTTCGGTATACGACCCAGGTCACGACGCAGGTCACCCGTGACACAGACGTGGTGCTACAGGACACCACCTGTGGCATAATTGGTGATGACTACACCCGTGACTACATCCGTGAACACATCCGTGACTACCCCAGTGACCACCCCTGTGACAACACCCGTGACAACACCAGTGTCACACACTCTGCGCATAACACCGCAGCCCGTGACTCCCGTGACCTGGGGCAGGCGGGGCAGGTCACGACCTCAGTGAACTACAGTTCGTGAACTGAGGAATTACCTGGTGTAGGAACACCAGATTCCTACCTTAACACTTTGCCGTGGGGGCTAACACTTTGCCGTGGAGGTGACTAACACCTTGGCGTGGAGGTGACTAACACGACCTTGGTTTTGCGGGCCTCTCGCTCGCTCGTTTTTGCGGGCCTCTCGCTCGCTAAGTTTTGCGGGCCTCTCGCTCGCTCTGTTTTGCGGGACTCTCGCTCGCTCTGTTTTGCGGGCCTTTCGCTCGCTAAGTTTTGCAGGCCTCTCGCTTGCTCTGTTTTTCGGGACTCTCGCTCGCTCTGTTTTGCGGGCCTCTCGCTCGCTATGTTTTGCGGGCCTCTCGCTCGCTTGATTTTGCGGGCCTCTCGCTCTCTCGGTTTTGCGGGCCTCTCGCTCGCTAAGTTTTGCGGTCCTCTCGCTCGCTAAGTTTTGCGGTCCTCTCGCTCGCTCGGTTTTGCTGGCCTCTCGCTCGCTCGGTTTTGCGGGTCTCTCGCTCGCTAAGTTTTTCGGGCCTCTCGCTCGCTCGGTTTTGCGGGCCTCTCGCTCGCTAAGTTTTGCGGGCCTCTCGCTTGCTCTGTTTTGCGGGACTCTCGCTCGATCTGTTTTCCGGGCCTCTCGCTCGCTCGGTTTTGCGTTCCTCTCGCTCGCTCTGTTTTCCGGGCCTCTTGCTCACTCTGTTTTGCGTTCCTCTCGCTCGCTCTGTTTTGCGGGCCTCTCGCTCGCTCTGTTTTGCGGGCCTCTCGCTCGCTCTGTTTTGCGGGCCTCTCGCTCGCTCGGTTTTGCGGGCCTCTCGCTCGCTCGGTTTTGAGGGCCTCTCGCTCGCTAGGTTTTGCGGGCCTCTCGCTCGCTAGGTTTTGCGGGCATCTCGCTCGCTAGGTTTTGCGGGCCTCTCGCTCGCTAGGTTTTTGTGGGCCTCTCGCTCGCTAGGTTTTTGCGGGCCTCTCGCTCGCTAGGTTTTGCGGTCCTCTCGCTCGCTAAGTTTTGCGGTCCTCTCGCTCGCTCGGTTTTGCGGGCCTCTCGCTCTCTCGGTTTTGCGGGCCTCTCGCTCGCTAAGTTTTGCGGTCCTCTCGCTCGCTAAGTTTTGCGGTCCTCTCGCTCGCTCGGTTTTGCGGGCCTCTCGCTCGCTCGGTTTTGCGGGTCTCTCGCTCGCTAAGTTTTTCGGGCCTCTCGCTCGCTCGGTTTTGCGGGCCTCTCGCTCGCTAAGTTTTGCGGGCCTCTCGCTTGCTCGATTTTGCGGGACTCTCGCTCGATCTGTTTTCCGGGCCTCTCGCTCGCTCGGTTTTGCGTTCCTCTCGCTCGCTCTGTTTTCCGGGCCTCTCGCTCGCTCTGTTTTGCGTTCCTCTCGCTCGCTCTGTTTTGCGGGCCTCTCGCTCGCTCTGTTTTGCGGGCCTCTCGCTCGCTCTGTTTTGCGGGCCTCTCGCTCGCTCGGTTTTGCGGGCCTCTCGCTCGCTCGGTTTTGAGGGCCTCTCGCTCGCTAGGTTTTGCGGGCCTCTCGCTCGCTAGGTTTTGCGGGCATCTCGCTCGCTAGGTTTTGCGGGCCTCTCGCTCGCTAGGTTTTTGCGGGCCTCTCGCTCGCTAGGTTTTTGCGGGCCTCTCGCTCGCTAGGTTTTGCGGGCCTCTTGCTTGCTAGGTTTTGCAGGGATCTCGCTCGCTCGGATTTGCGGGCCTCTCGCTCACGCGGTTTTGAGGGCATACTGTTTGCGTGTTGTTAGTCACCCCCACGGCAAAGTGTTAGTCCCCCCATGGCAAGTTACGTGTTACTCCCCCAATGGCAAAGTGTTTGTCCCCCCTCTGCAAAGTGTTAGTCCCCCCCAACGGCAAAGTGTTAGTCCCCCCCAACGGCAAAGTGTTTGTCCCCCCACGGCAAAGTGTTTGTCCTCCCACAGCAAAGTGTTATTTCCCCCCCCCCCAACGGCAAAGTGTTATTCCCCCCCCCCCCAACGGCAAAGTGTTATTCTCCCCTCCTTCTAACGGCAAAGTGTTGGGAGCGAATGGCGAAGAGTATTCATCTAATTGTGCTTATGGGGGTTTGGCTCTTTCGGCTCCCTTCCCATCTGTCATATATCAAATTATTTGTTTTTTGCCACAAAACACACACACACACACACACACACACACACACACACACACACACACACACACACACACACACACACACACACACACACACACACACAGGTGTAGGTAGCTCCACCACTACTATCACCAGGTAGCTCCACCACTACCATCACCAGGTAGCTCCACCACTACCATCACCAGGTAGCTACACCACTACCATCACCAGGTAGCTACACCACTACCATCACCAGGTAGCAACACCACTACCATCACCAGGTAGCTACAACACTACCATCACCCAGGTAGCTACACCACTACCATCACCAGGTAGCTCCACCACTACCATCACCAGGTAGCTACATCACTACCATCGCCAGGTAGCTCCACCACTACGATCACCAGGTAGCTCCACCACTACAATCACCAGGTAGCTCCACCACTACCATCACCAGGTAGCTACATCACTACCATCACCAGGTAGCTCCACCACTACCATCACCAGGTAGCTCCACCACTACCATTACCAGGTAGCTCCACCACTACAATCACCAGGTAGCTCCACCACTACCATCACCAGGTAGCTACATCACTACCATCACCAGGTAGCTCCACCACTACCATCACCAGGTAGCTACATCACTACCATCACCAGGTAGCAACACCACTACCATCACCAGGTAGCTACAACACTACCATCACCAGGTAGCTACAACACTACCATCACCAGGTAGCTACACCACTACCATCACCAGGTAGCTACACCACTACCATCACCAGGTAGCTCCACCACTACAATCACCAGGTAGCTCCACCACTACCATCACTAGGTAGCTACACCACTACCATCACCAGGTAGCTACACCACAACCATCACCAGGTAGCTCCACCACTACCATCACAAGGTAGCTACACCACTACCATCAACAGTTAGCTACATCACTACCATCACCAGGTAACTACACCACTACCATCACCAGGTAGCTACACCACTACCATCACCAGGTAGCTCCACTACTACAATCACCAGGTAGCTTCACCACTACCATCACCAGGTAGCTTCACCACTACCATCACCAGGTAGCTTCACCACTACCATCACCAGGTAGCTACACCACTACCATCACCAGGTAGCTCCACCACTACAATCACCAGGTAGCTCCACCACTACAATCACCACGTAGCTACACCACTACAATCACCAGGTAGCTCCACCACTACAATCACCACGTAGCTACACCACTACAATCACCACGAAGCTCCACCACTACAATCACCATGTAGCTCCACCACTACAATCACCAGGTAGCTCCACCACTACAATCACCACGTAGCTACACCACTACAATCACCAGGTAGCTACTCCACTACAATCACCTGGTAGCTGCCAGGTGCGTGTCGTATTTCTGCATGTTGTAACACATCTCATTTCCAAACATTAGCGATAAACAATACAGCAACAAATTAATAATATTCTGTAAAAAACAAAATACTTTTCAGAAATAATAAAACATAAATAATGAGTACTGATAGAATCAACTCCTCCATGATGATGGTGGTGGCGGTGGTGTGTCGTGTGTTGTGGTACGTCTGGGGTGTGGTCCAGAACCACCTCCGTCTGCGCCTCCTCTAGCGGCAGTACGACTCCAGCTGGCGGGGACTGTTGAGTAACGTCCCCCTTGTGGGAACCGACCTGTGAGATTTATATTTATTTAATTTATATGAATTTATATTTACGTTAATTTATATACTTCGATAGCAATTTGTATAATGATAAGTGGACTGTATTTCTGCAATAATCTCATAATCTCACAAATCGATCCTCTACACATTAGGGGGGGTTTATTAGTTTATACATATATGCAGCCAATCAAACTACAGAAATAACTACATACATTAAAGAGGTTCCTTATCTTATAGTACAGCAGGTTAGTCCACCAGGTATAACTAGGGTGTAGACACCAAATTATCCTCTTTGAGGTAGCTTCCATATCACCCAGTAACTGGTGCACAAATCTTACATCCTCGTCTTGACCTGTCAAAAGTGCGCTAGCTGTGAAGCCAGAATCCTATATATGACAAGTATATCAGAGAAAACAGTACATGGAACATGAAGACCTGGCTTAATTACCTTTAGTTTGAGGCTTCCATGTGATCTAACCGGGTCACCCTATATAATGACATTAATGGCCATAAATGAATGATAAACGGGTTTCGGATAGACACTTAACTTGTATTTGTAGACAGCGTGTTGACAATGGTACACCTTTGGGTTCCATAACACTACGTCCAAGTAAATTTAACAGGAGCCGAATTTGCTCCCGTGTGAGCCTCTGGTCTCAATAAACAATGGCTGCCCTCCTCCTCACTCTGACGCCTGGCTTACATTGTCCACATTTCAGAAAGTGATAGAAGGGTCACATTTACTCTACTTTAATATTGATAATTAAGTTAATTTATATAAGATGTTTTTATGATGGTAAAGTCCAAAGACTAATGTATTTAAGAATAATTCCCAGCAGAATAGCTGGTCAATTTATAATGGTATGTGGTGATGATATCCCGTTTTCTTTAGACGGTAATTCCACTACAAGTTACGTTTTCTATGGGTAACTTGTTTATACAACACAGCTATTATCTGTATGATATATTAAATGGTGTCGGATTTTCCGACACCCCTCTTGAAGGTGATCGTCCCTCCACGCCCCGGGACCTTCACGACCCCCTGGACCTGCTGGACCATGTCCAGTTGCTTCGTGACGGGCGTCCTCGAGGTGGCCGTCTGGTGGGCCTTCATCAGGACCCTTAGTATCTTTCTCGACCTGGACCCAGTTGAGTCCTAAGTGAAGCAGACGGAGTCGACGGGGCCACCTCCAGTGACACCACCCGTGACCACCCCAGTGACAACACCAGTGTCACACACTCTGCGCATAACACCACAGCCCGTGACTCCCGGAATCCGGGGCAGGCGTGTGGGGATACGACCCAGGTCACGACCCAGGTCACCTGTGACACAGACGTGGTGCTACCGGACACCTCCTGAGGCATAATTGGTGTTGACCACCCCCGTGACTACATCCGTGACAACCCCTGTGACTACATCCGTGACAACCCCTGTGACAACAGCAGTGACCACCCCCGTGACAACCCCTGTGACAACACCAGTGTCACACTCTGCGCATAACACCGCAGCCCGTGACTCCCGTGATCCGGGGCAGGCGTGTAGGGATACGACCCAGGTCACGACCCAGGTCACCCGTGACACAGACGTGGTGCTACAGGACACCACCTGTGGCATAATTGGTGGTGACAACCCCCCGTGACCAGCACTGTGACTACACCCGTGACTACCCCTGTGACAACACCAGTGTCACACACTCTGCGCATAACACCGTAGCCCGTGACTCCCGTGATCCGGGGCAGGCGTGTCGGGATACGACCCAGGTCACGACCCAGGTCACCTGTGACACAGACGTGGTGCTACAGGACACCACCTGAGGCATAATTGGTGGTGACCACCCCCGTGACTACATCCGTGACCACCCCCGTGACAACCCCTGTGACAACACCAGTGTCACACACTCAGCGCATAACACCGCAGCCCGTGACTCCCATGATCCGGGGCAGGCGTGTCGGGATACGACCCAGGTCACGGCCCAGGTCACCTGTGACACAGACGTGGTGCTACAGGAAACCACCTGAGGCATAATTGGTGGTGACCACCCCCGTGACTACATCCGTGACAACCCCCGTGACTACATCCGTGACCACCCCCGTGACAACCCCTGTGACAACACCAGTGTCACACACTCAGCGCATAACACCGCAGCCCGTGACTCCCATGATCCGGGGCAGGCGTGTCGGGATACAACCCAGGTCACGGCCTAGGTCACGGCCCAGGTCACCTGTGACACAGACGTGGTGCTACAGGACACCACCTGTGGCATAATTGGTGGTGACCACCCCCGTGACTACATCCGTGACAACCCCCGTGACTACCCCTGTGACAACACCAGTGTCACACACTCTGCGCATTACACCACAGCCCGTGACTCCCGTGATCCGGGGCAGGCGTGTCGGTATACGACCCAGCTCACGACCCAGGTCACCCGTGACACAGACGTGGTGCTACAGGACTCCACCTGTGGCATAATTGGTGGTGACTACACCCGTGACTACATCCGTGACAACCCCTGTGACTACATCCGTGACAACCCCTGTGACAACAGCAGTGACCACCCCCGTGACAACCCCTGTGACAACACCAGTGTCACACACTCTGCGCATAACACCGCAGCCCGTGACTCCCGTGATCCGGGGCAGGCGTGTAGGGATACGACCCAGGTCACGACCCAGGTCACCCGTGACACAGACGTGGTTCTACAGGACACCACCTGTGGCATAATTGGTGGTGACAACCCCCGTGACCAGCACTGTGACCACACCCGTGACTACCCCTGTGACAACACCAGTGTCACACACTCTGCGCATAACACCGTAGCCCGTGACTCCCATGATCCGGGGCAGGCGTGTCGGGATACGACCCAGGTCACGACCCAGGTCACCTGTGACACAGACGTGGTGCTACAGGACACCACCTGAGGCATAATTGGTGGTGACCACCCCCGTGACTACATCCGTGACCACCCCCGTGACAACCCCTGTGACAACACCAGTGTCACACACTCAGCGCATAACACCGCAGCCCGTGACTCCCATGATCCGGGGCAGGCGTGTCGGGATACGACCCAGGTCACGGCCCAGGTCACCTGTGACACAGACGTGGTGCTACAGGAAACCACCTGAGGCATAATTGGTGGTGACCACCCCCGTGACTACATCCGTGACAACCCTCGTGACTACATCCGTGACAACCCCCGTGACAACCCCTGTGACAACACCAGTGTCACACACTCTGCGCATTACACCGCAGCCCGTGACTCCCATGATCCGGGGCAGGCGTGTCGGGAAACAACCCAGGTCACGGCCTAGGTCACGGCCCAGGTCACCTGTGACACAGACGTGGTGCTACAGGACACCACCTGTGGCATAATTGGTGGTGACCACCCCCGTGACTACATCCGTGACAACCCCCGTGACTACCCCTGTGACAACACCAGTGTCACACACTCTGCGCATTACACCACAGCCCGTGACTCCCGTGATCCGGGGCAGGCGTGTCGGTATACGACCCAGGTCACCCGTGACACAGACGTGGTGCTACAGGACTCCACCTGTGGCATAATTGGTGGTGACTACACCCGTGACTACATCCGTGACCACATCCGTGACTATCCCATCCGTGACCACCCCTGTGACAACACCAGTGTCACACACTCTGCGCATAACACCGCAGCCCGTGACTCCCATGATCCGGGGCAGGCGTGTCGGTATACGACCCAGGTCACGACCCAGGTCACCCGTGACACAGACGTGGTGCTACAGGACACCACCTGTGGCATAATTGGTGATGACTACACCTGTGACTACATCCGTGATCACATCCGTGACTACCCCAGTGACCACCCCTGTGACAACACCCGTGACAACACCAGTGTCACACACTCTGCGCATAACCCCGCAGCCCGTGACTCCCGTGACCCGGGGCAGGCGGGGCAGGTCACGACCTCAGTGAACTACAGTTCGTGAACTGAGGAATAACCTGGTGTAGGAACACCAGATTCCTACCTTAACACTTTGCCGTGGGGGCTAACACTTTGCCGTGGAGGTGACTAACTCGACCTTGGTTTTGCGGGCCTCTCGCTCGCTAGGTTATGCAGGCCTCTCGCTCGCTCCGTTTTGCGGGCCTCTCGCTTGCTCGTTTTTGCTGGCCTCTCGCTCGCTATGTTTTGCGGGACTCTCGCTCGCTCTGTTTTGCGGGCCTCTCGCTCGCTAAGTTTTGCGGGCCTCTCGCTCGCTCTGTTTTGCGGGACTCTCGCTCGCTCTGTTTTGCGGGCCTCTCGCTCGCTCTGTTTTGCGGGCCTCTCGCTCGCTTGATTTTGCGGGCCTCTCGCTCGCTCGGTTTTGCGGGCCTCTCGCTCGCTAAGTTTTGCGGTCCTCTCGCTCGCTCGGTTTTGCCGGCCTCTCGCTCGCTCGGTTTTGCGGGTCTCTCGCTCGCTAAGTTTTGCGGGCCTCTCGCTCGCTCGGTTTTGCGGGCCTCTCGCTCGCTAAGTTTTGCGGGCCTCTCGCTTGCTCTGTTTTGCGGGACTCTCGCTCGCTCTGTTTTCCGGGCCTCTCGCTCGCTCTGTTTTGCGTTCCTCTCGCTCGCTCTGTTTTGCGGGCCTCTCGCTCGCTCTGTTTTGCGGGCCTCTCGCTTGCTCTGTTTTGCGGGCCTCTCGCTCGCTCTGTTTTGCGGGCCTCTCGCTTGCTCGGTTTTGCGGGCCTCTCGCTCGCTAGGTTTTGCGGGCATCTCGCTCGCTTGGTTTTGCGGGCCTCTCGCTCGCTAGGTTTTTGCGAGCCTCTCGCTCGCTAGGTTTTGCGGGCATCTCGCTCGCTACGTTTTGCGGGCCTCTCGCTCGCTAGGTTTTTGCGGGCCTCTCGCTCGCTAGGTTTTGCGGGCCTCTTGCTTGCTAGGTTTTGCAGGGATCTCGCTCGCTCGGATTTGCGGGCCTCTCGCTCACGCGGTTTTGAGGGCATACTGTTTGCGTGTTGTTAGTCACCCCCACGGCAAAGTGTTAGTCCCCCCATGGCAAGTTACGTGTTACTCCCCCAATGGCAAAGTGTTTGTCCCCCCTCTGCAAAGTGTTAGTCCCCCCCAACGGCAAAGTGTTAGTCCCCCCCAACGGCAAAGTGTTTGTCCCCCCAAGGCAAAGTGTTTGTCCTCCCCTTCTAACGGCAAAGTGTTGGGAGCGAGTGGCCAAGAGTATTCATCTAATTGTGCTTATGGGGGTTTGGCTCTTTCGGCTCCCTTCCCATCTGTCATATATCAAATTATTTTTTTTTTGCCACAAAACACACACACACACACACACACACACACACACACACACACACACACACACACACACACACACACACACACACACACACACACACACACACAGACACACACACACATACACACACACACACACACACACACACACACACACACACACACAGGTGTAGGTAGCTCCACCACTACTATCACCAGGTAGCTCCACCACTACCATCACCAGGTAGCTCCACCACTACCATCACCAGGTAGCTACACCACTACCATCACCAGGTAGCTACACCACTACCATCACCAGGTAGCAACACCACTACCATCACCAGGTAGCTACAACACTACCATCACCAGGTAGCTACACCACTACCATCACCAGGTAGCTCCACCACTACCATCACCAGGTAGCTACATCACTACCATCGCCAGGTAGCTCCACCACTACGATCACCAGGTAGCTCCACCACTACAATCACCAGGTAGCTCCACCACTACCATCACCAGGTAGCTACATCACTACCATCACCAGGTAGCTCCACCACTACCATCACCAGGTAGCTCCACCACTACCATTACCAGGTAGCTCCACCACTACAATCACCAGGTAGCTCCACCACTACCATCACCAGGTAGCTACATCACTACCATCACCAGGTAGCTCCACCACTACCATCACCAGGTAGCTACATCACTACCATCACCAGGTAGCAACACCACTACTATCACCAGGTAGCTACAACACTACCATCACTAGGTAGCAACACCACTACAATCACCACGTAGCTACACCACTTCAGTCACCAGGTAGGTACATCACTACCATCACCAGGTAGCTACAACACTACCATCACCAGGTAGCTACACCACTACAATCACCAGGTAGCTACACCACTTCAATCACCAGGTAGCTCCACCACTACAATCACCTGGTATCTACACCACTACCATCACCAGGTAGCTACACCACTACCATCACCAGGTAGCTACACCACTACAATCACCAGGTAGCTACACCACTACAATCACCACGTAGCAACACCACTACCATCACCAGGTAGCTACCCGACTACAATCACCAGGTAGCTGCTCCACTACAATCACCAGGTAGCTACACCACTACCATCACTAGGTAGCTACACCACTACCCTCACCAGGTAGCTACACCACTACCATCACCAGGTAGCTACACCACTACCATCACCAGGTAGCTACACCACTACCATCACCAGGTAGCTACACCACTACAATCACCACATAGCAACACCACTACCATCACCAGGTAGCTACCCGACTACAATCACCAGGTAGCGGCTCCACTACAATCACCAGGTAGCTACACCACTACCATCACTAGGTAGCTACACCACTACCATCACCAGGTAGCTACACCACTACCATCACCAGGTAGCTCCACCACTACCATCACCAGGTAACTACACCACTACCATCACCAGGTAGCTACACCACTACCATCACCAGGTAGCTCCACTACTACAATCACCAGGTAGCTTCACCACTACCATCACCAGGTAGCTTCACCACTACCATCACCAGGTAGCTTCACCACTACCATCACCAGGTAGCTACACCACTACCATCACCAGGTAGCTCCACCACTACAATCACCAGGTAGCTCCACCACTACAATCACCACGTAGCTACACCACTACAATCACCAGGTAGCTCCACCACTACAATCACCACGTAGCTACACCACTACAATCACCACGAAGCTCCACCACTACAATCACCAGGTAGCTCCACCACTACAATCACCAGGTAGCTCCACCACTACAATCACCACGTAGCTACACCACTACAATCACCAGGTAGCTACTCCACTACAATCACCTGGTAGCTGCCAGGTGCGTGTCGTATTTCTGCATGTTTTAACACATCTCATTTCCAAACATTAGCGATGAACAATACAGCAACAAATTAATAATATTCTGTAAAAAACAAAATACTTTTCAGAAATAATAAAACATAAATAATGAGTACTGATAGAATCAACTCCTCCATGATGATGGTGGTGGCGGTGGTGTGTCGTGTGTTGTGGTACGTCTGGGGTGTGGTCCAGGACCACCTCCGTCTGCGCCTCCTCTAGCGGCAGTACGACTCCAGCTGGCGGGGACTGTTGAGTAACGTCCCCCTCTTGAAGGTGATCGTCCCTCCACGTCCCTGGACCTTCACGACCCCCTGGACCTGCTGGACCATGTCCAGTTGCTTCGTGACGGGCGTCCTCGAGGTGGCCGTCTGGTGGGCTTTCATCAGGACCCTTAGTATCCTTCTCGACCTGGACCCAGTTGAGTCCTAAGTGAAGGAGACGGAGTCGACGGGGCCACCTCCAGTGACCCCACCCGTGACCACCCCCGTGACAACACCAGTGTCACACACTCTGCGCATAACACCACAGCCCGTGACTCCCGGAATCCGGGGCAGGCGTGTCGGGATACGACCCAGGTCACGACCCAGGTCACCTGTGACACAGACGTGGTGCTACCGGACACCACCTGAGGCATAATTGGTGTTGACCACCCCTGTGACTACATCCGTTACAACCCCTGTGACTACATCCGTGACAACCCCTGTGACAACAGCAGCGACCACCCCCGTGACAACACCAGTGTCACACACTCTGCGCATAACACCGCAGCCCGTGACTCCCGTGATCCGGGGCAGGCGTGTAGGGATACGACCCAGGTCACGACCTAGATCACCCGTGACACAGACGTGGTGCTACAGGACACCACCTGTGGCATAATTGGTGGTGAAACCCCCGTGACCAGCACTGTGACCACACCCGTGACTACCCCTGTGACAACACCAGTGTCACACACTCTGCGCATAACACCGTAGCCCGTGACTCCCGTGATCCGGGGCAGGCGTGTCGGGATACGACCCAGGTCACGACCCAGGTCACCTGTGACACAGACGTGGTGCTACAGGACACCACCTGAGGCATAATTGGTGGTGACCACCCCCGTGACTACATCCGTGACAACCCCCGTGACAACCCCTGTGACAACACCAGTGTCACACACTCTGCGCATAACACCGCAGCCCGTGACTCCCATGATCCGGGGCAGGCGTGTCGGGATACAACCCAGGTCACGGCCTAGGTCACGGCCCAGGTCACCTGTGACACAGACGTGGTGCTACAGGACACCACCTGTGGCATAATTGGTGGTGACCACCCCCGTGACTACATCCGTGACAACCCCCGTGACTACCCCTGTGACAACACCAGTGTCACACACTCTGCGCATTACACCACAGCCCTTGACTCCCGTGATCCGGGGCAGGCGTGTCGGTATACGACCCAGGTCACGACCCAGGTCACCCGTGACACAGACGTGGTGCTACAGGACTCCACCTGTGGCATAATTGGTGGTGACTACATCCGTGACCACATCCGTGACTATCCCATCCTTGACCACCCCTGTGACAACACCAGTGTCACACACTCTGCGCATAACACCGCAGCCCGTGACTCCCATGATCCGGGGCAGGCGTGTCGGTATACGACCCAGGTCACGACCCAGGTCACCCGTGACACAGACGTGGTGCTACAGGACTCCACCTGTGGCATAATTGGTGGTGACTACATCCGTGACCACATCCGTGACTATACCATCCGTGACCACCCCTGTGACAACACCAGTGTCACACACTCTGCGCATAACACCGCAGCCCGTGACTCCCATGATCCGGGGCAGGCGTGGCGGTATACGACCCAGGTCACCCGTGACACAGACGTGGTGCTACAGGACACCACCTGTGGCATAATTGGTGATGACTACACCCGTGACTACATCCGTGACCACAACCGTGACTACCCCAGTGACCACCCCTGTGACAACACCCGTGACAACACCCGTGACAACACCAGTGTCACACACTCTGCGCATAACACCGCAGCCCGTGACTCCCGTGACCCGGGGCAGGCGGGGCAGGTCACGACCTCAGTGAACTACAGTTCGTGAACTGAGGAATAACCTGGTGTAGGAACACCAGATTCCTACCTTAACACTTTGCCGTGGGGGACTAACACTTTGCCGTGGAGGTGACTAACACCTTGTCGTGGAGGTGACTAACACGGCCTTGGTTTTGCGGGCCTCTCGCTCGCTAGGTTATGCAGGACTCTCGCTCGCTCCGTTTTGCGGGCCTCTCGCTCGCTAAGTTTTGCGGTCCTCTCGCTCGCTCTGTTTTGCGGGCCTCTCGCTCGCGCGGTTTTGCGGGCCTCTCGCTCGCTCGGTTTTGCGGGCCTCTCGCTCGCTAAGTTTTGCGGTCCTCTCGCTCGCTCGGTTTTGCGGGCCTCTCGCTCGCTCGGTTTTGCGGGCCTCTCGCTCGCTCGGTTTTGCGGGCCTCTCGCTCGCTAGGTTTTGCGGGCCTCTCGCTCGCTAGGTTTTGCGGGCATCTCGCTCGCTAGGTTTTTGCGGGCCTCTCGCTCGCTAGGTTTTGCGGGCCTCTCGCTCGCTAGGTTTTGCAGGGATCTCGCTCGCTCGGTTTTGCGGGCCAGGCTGGCCAACATACGAACGGCATTCAGAAACTTGTGTAAAGAATCATTCAGAACTTTGTATACCACATGTCAGGCCAATCCTGGAGTATGCAGCCCCAGCATGGAGTCCATATCTAGTCAAGGATAAGACTAAACTGGAAAAGGTTCAATGGTTTGCCACCAGACTAGTACCCGAGCTGAGAGGTATGAGCTACGAGGAGAGACTACGGGAATTAAACCTCACTTCGCTGGAAGACAGAAGAGTTAGGGGGGACATGATCACCACATTCAAGATTCTGAAGGGGATTGATAGGGTAGATAAAGACAGTCTATTTAACACAAGGGGAACACGCACAAGGGGACACAGGTGGAAACTGAGTGCCCAAATGAGCCACAGAGATATTAGAAAGAACTTTTTTAGTGTCAGAGTGGTTGACAAATGGAATGCATTAGGAAGTGATGTGGTGGAGGCTCACTCCATACACAGTTTCAAGTGTAGATATGATAGAGCCCGATAGGCTCAGGAATCTGTACACCTGTTGATTGACGGTTGAGAGGCGGGACCAAAGAGCCAGAGCTCAACCCTCGCAAACACAACTAGGTGAGTACAACTAGGTGAGTACACACACACACACACACACACACACACACACACACACACACACACACAGGTGTAGGAAGCTCCACCACTACTATCACCAGGTAGCTCCACCACTACCATCACCAGGTAGCTCCACCACTACCATCACCAGGTAGCTACACCACTACCATCACCAGGTAGCTACACCACTACCATCACCAGGTAGCAACACCACTACCATCACCAGGTAGCTACAACACTACCATCACCAGGTAGCTACACCACTACCATCACCAGGTAGCTACATCACTACCATCGCCAGGTAGCTCCACCACTACGATCACCAGGTAGCTCCACCACTACAATCACCAGGTAGCTCCACCACTACCATCACCAGGTAGCTACATCACTACCATCACCAGGTAGCTCCACCACTACCATCACCAGGTAGCTCCACACTACCATTACCAGGTAGCTCCACCACTACAATCACCAGGTAGCTCCACCACTACCATCACCAGGTAGCTACATCACTACCATCACCAGGTAGCTCCACCACTACCATCACCAGGTAGCTCCACCACTTCCATTACCAGGTAGCTCCACCACTACAATCACCAGGTAGCTCCACCACTACCATCACCAGGTAGCTACATCACTACCATCACCAGGTAGCAACACCACTACCATCACCAGGTAGCTACAACACTACCATCACCAGGTAGCTACACCTCTACCATCACCAGGTTGCAACACCACTACTATCACCTGGTAGCTACACCACTTCAGTCACCAGGTTGGTACATCACTACCATCACCAGGTAGCTACAACACTACCATCACCAGGTAGCTACAACACTACCATCACCAGGTAGCAACACCACTACAATCACCACGTAGCTACACCACTTCAGTCACCAGGTAGGTACATCACTATAATCACCAGGTAGCTACAACACTACCATCACCAGGTAGCTACACCACTACAATCACCAGGTAGCTACACCACTTCAATCACCAGGTAGCTCCACCACTACAATCACCAGGTAGCTGCTCCACTACAATCACCAGGTAGCTACACCACTACCATCACTAGGTAGCTACACCACTACCATCACCAGGTAGCTACACCACTACCATCACCAGGTAGCTACACCACTACCATCACCAGGTAGCTACACCACTACCATCACCAGGTAGCTACACCACTACCATCACCAGGTAGCTACACCACTACAATCACCACATAGCAACACCACTACCATCACCAGGTAGCTACCCGACTACAATCACCAGGTAGCGGCTCCACTACAATCACCAGGTAGCTACACCACTACCATCACTAGGTAGCTACACTACTACCATCACCAGGTAGCAACACCACTACCATCACCAGGTAGCTCCACCACTACCATCACAAGGTAGCTACACCACTACCATCAACAGGTAGCTACCTCACTACCATCACCAGGTAACTACACCACTACCATCACCAGGTAGCTACACCACTACAATTTATAACCAGGAAGGATGGTTAAGTAAGGTTTCGCAGTTTCCTTGTGTTGTTAAAATGGCTGGGGCAGTGTGTGCTGAATATTCTGCTTGGTTATACACAAAACATCATACCAACGTGAGATATATATCAATGAGATAAATATATCAACGTGAGATATATATTAATTAATGATATATATCATTAATTAAATGATTTATATTATAATTAATTTCTAAATTAATTTTTCTTACGTGAATTTATTTATTTCGATTGTGGACTGTATGATATTAAATTGGGCTATATGTTTAATTTTCCCACAAGTAGTTTCCTACACAAGCTGGAGAGTTTATTAATTATATTGCCTACCAATGGAAATTTTCGCTTAGTAGACAGTTCACTACAATTGTTAATATGTGTTAGATTACGAATGATTAGTAAATTAAATGAAACAACTTCAACTTATCTGTATTGCTGAATATTGCCTGGTCAACCAGACTTGAACACAAAAGATCCCTCAAAAGTAATTGTCCTCCTGGGTGAGGCTAGTGTGATCACATGTCACGTGTTGTACCAGGTAATTGTTGCTAATGATATAATTATATCAGGGAAAATGAATATTATGAATAATGATATTTACCCCTTCGGGTGGCTCACCTCGTGTCCTAACCGGCCTTCCCTAATTTACCTACATTACTGGCCAGGAATGACTACATTTAATGGGTTATCGGGTACAGAACACTTCCCTTATTGTTGACGAAGATCGTGCAGATGATGGGAGTTTAGCTTCCCTCAACACGGCGTCTAGAAGGAATTTTCGTGGAGCTTTCAAGCAAACTTCTGGCGAGACTTTGTTGATGTTAAAATTAATGGCGTCAGCCTTCCTCATTCGGTCTATTGACAATGGGAGATAGATCTTGGTTAGTAATTTTATTAGATCCAGTAATGAAGAATACTTTTTTATTAATTCTAATGCCTAGACTGGTGTTTTAAGAATTATTTAATATTGAATAGTGTATATTCTCGTTTTTTTCAATAAACAATACACTTTGGGTTAATTTGTTAGTACAGAATCAACAGCAATATCAACTGCATATTGTATTAATTGTTAGTAAATGATGTCGTTTTTCCAACAACGGAAAAACGTGTGCAGTGGAGTGTGTGTGCAGTGAAGACCACACATTCCGTTTTCATAAGGTTTTGTATACACTTGTATACAGAACAAGTGTAAATAGTGTACATTGAGGAAGCGAGGCGGAGGGCCATTGTGATTCGAAGGTGATGTTGTTTGAAGTGCGTGCGTGTTGAAGACATGGTGATCACCAGAAGGTAATCCACTACATGGAAGGTATCAACTGTTATTAGACAAGCAACATACCGAGATGTTAATGTAGCCTCAAGTAAAGTAGCTGCTACTTTCGCCACGGTGGAGCTGTCTCAGTTGAATGGCTTGTTGCCCCCTATGATGGGGCTGGAATGGGTATTGGACGTAGAAGAATGTCGCACCTAGCAAGGAAGGTTGAGGCAGGAATCCTTGCTAAACCTCGAAGGCTTTACTGTAGGATTTCTTTCACCGAGCCACCAGATGCCATGAAGAACAGAAAGGCTGTTAAGGCATTCTTGGGAGCTGTGCTGGCACCGAGGCCACAGAGTTTGACAGAAAAAGTGGCTGGTTTCCATTGTGAGTCGTCTAGTGGAAGATTTAAGATTTTTACTGACATTTACCTCAGCAGGATGTCGTACTCACCTTAACCACACGCAGGCGATGATTTACAATAACTGCTGAATGAGTTGCTGAATATATGATGACCAAACCACACTTCAGAAGATGGAGAAACGACGATTATCATGTCAAGAAATTATGAAGTCGTGTATCTGGACTTGATAATAGTCTGAGAAGGATCGAAACTTCGTCGTTTTTCCATCATCTGGTGTGTGGTTTGGTTGTCGCCTTAACAACTTCAGCAGTGATCGCTGGTGAAGTGGTGAAGGTGGAACTCTGTATTCCAAGGGGTATTATCTGGCACTGGAGGTTCGAACCACTGTCGGGTCATACAGTTCTCGCGTGACTTATGGCTTTGGGACTATTCAAGCTTTGTTATATATATATATATATATATATATATATATATATATATATATATATATATATATATATATATATATATATATATATATATATTATGACGGGAAAGTGTTGGAGTGTAGATGTTCGGCAGTCCTCCAATCGCAGGTGTCAATGCCTAGTCACACTTACAAAAAAAAGATAGACTGCTTGCCTGTTTGTCTGTGGTAAAGTAAGGAAAGACACGCAAAACACAAAGTATGAACAATGAAACTTTAATTAATATAGAAAACAAATTATAAACAAAGACAATCCCTTGGCAATGTATAGTGCAAAAGAACAAGTCAAAAACAATATAACATAAATGAATAATAGGGATGAAGTTACTCTACAATAATAATGAAGTTAAAAGTGAAAAATAATTAGGTGCTGAGAATATGGCACTAGCTGCGAGACATTCACCTGATACAGCAGATATCACTTAGTTGTTCACTGGTTGAGAGCACAAGGATATTCTGACTTCAATGGCTGGATCAAGCCCAGATATCGACTCAGATAGAGGGCGCTGAGGTGCAATGTGCAGGTGTGCAGTTGGCGAGTCACCAATCAGGAGCAGGCAGGCTGGGAAGGGTAGTTGGCTGGTTGATGCCAAGCCGGCGTGGAGGGAGTGGAGTAGGGGGTGAGTCTTGGGTACGTTTTGCCTCCTGGTCAAAAAGTTTTGTGCTACTGGTAGACGTATCTTGAAGGTAGCGTACCTCTGTGATGGATAATCCCATTTTTGAGTATGTTCCAGCAAAGGTTCAAGAGAGTGATGAAGTTTCTCCTCCGGTTTTAGTGACCACCCGTGCACAAGCTGCCCGACCACAGCCAGCTGACTCTACTGCTACCGCTGTCCCTCAAGACCCTCAGAAACTACCCCCGAATCTGACCAAGTTGGAGTTCCGTAAGTTACAGAGGGAAGATCTTACCTTGACACCATTATTTTTCCAGGCTGAGACTCAACCCGACAGTATTCCTGGGTTTTTCCTAGAGAACGAGTTGCTCTACCGCAGATATAGACACAGTAAACTGAAGGAGGAGGACGATTGGGCCAACGTCGAACAACTAGTGATTCCTGCCAGCCTGCGGCCCACTATTCTACACCTGGCCCACGGAGCACTCTCCCACTACGGATTTAACAAGACTTACCATGGAATCCGTCAAGACTACTACTGGCCAGGTATGGTAAATAGCGTCAAACAGTACATCAAACAGTGTCATACATGTCAGATGGCAGGTAAACCGAACATCTCTATTCCCAGAGCGCCATTGATTCCCATACAGGTGCCTGCGGAACCTTTCCACAGACTTATAATAGACTGTGTTGGTCCTTTACCTCGGACCAGTTCAGGTAACGCCTATATCTTAACCATCCTGTGTCCTACCACCAGATTCCCCATTGCAGTTCCAGTAAAAAACATGACGGCTGCTACGGTTGTGAAACACTTATTGAAGATCTTCACCCAGTATGGATTTCCAAGGGAGTTTCAGAGCGACTGTGGCATCAACTTCACCAGTGAACTCTTCAAGAGGACACTGGAGGAGTTCAACATCAAACAGGTATTGCCCAGCCCCTATCATCCTGCTTCACAGGGTTCTCTTGAGCGTAGTCATCATACTATTAAAGCACTCCTGAAGAAGTTTTGTAATGAGACCTCTAAGGATTGGGATAAGCAAATCGACCTTATATTGTGTATCTATAGAAGTCTTCTCAATGAGTCCCTAGGAGTATCTCCTTATGAGATGCTCTACGGACGTAAGTGCCGTACTCCTCTCAAGGCTTTCAAAGACTCTCTACGTGATGCCACCTTCAGTGAGCATCAGAATGTGCCCCAGTTTCTTCAAAACCTACAACACATTCTAGAGAGAGTCCACAGTTTTGCCCAAGATAATCTATTGAAAGCACAGGAGAGGATGAAGACTCATTACGACCAGACCAGCAAAGTAAGGAAATTTAAGCCGGGAGACTTCGTACTTGCTTATTTCCCTATCCCAGGTTCTCCTTTACAAAACAGGTTTTCAGGACCCTACCGCGTCAAGGAGTGCAGAAACAACCATAACTACGTTCTAGAGACTCCAGATAGGCGGCGGAAGACCCAGCTGTGCCACGTCAACCTCCTGAAGCTATATAACGGTACTCCTCCCACTGTCTTGACATTATACTCTTCCTTTAAGGAGTCATACATCCACAGTGAGACCTTCCCTGCTTCTCCTCCCGAAAGCACTGACACTAAGTCAGCGCTTTCAAATTCGGAAATCCTAACTGATCTTCATAACCATTTTCAGGACCATAATAGTGCTCCTTTGCCATATTCCAATTCTACTCTCACCTCTTCAGATATCACCAAGCCCTTCATCCTCCATGTCACCGCCAGTGGTACCGGCATCGGGGGTGACCTAGTACAGCAACGAGGCGAGGAGAATACACCTGTCAGCGACTACAGCTACAAGGAGCAACGGAACAATCGGCAAGGAGTTACTCTTCATCGTCCTGGATCTACAGCACTTTGCTCCATACCTGAAAAGTGCCCGGTCTACCATCAACACGGACTACAACACCCTACACTTCCTGCAGCAAGCCCACTTCTACACTCAACGTCTTCTATGATGGGCTTGATAACTGCAGAATTCAACCTGGAGATCCGCTATACCAGGGGTCTGACAACATCATAGCCGACGCCCTCTCCAGAGTTTATGAAGTAGAAGCAACTCCACCAACTCCACCCGTCCACCACATGACGACGTACTTCTTCCAGAACCGCAGGCTTCGGGGGAGAGTTGTGACGATAATCTCTTTCTAGAGAGATTGAGCCTGCTCTTCCCTACATAAGTACGTCAATATACAAGAGACTATATACAAAATACGTTCACCAAGTATCGCCAAACGTTTTGCCCAGAGAGCAAATCGTACCCAGCACACCGTGACACCTGCTACCACCGCCGTAACCAGCTAACCACCAGCTCATCCTCTGCCTGCTTGTCGCTGATTGGCTGGTGACTCGTCGCCCCAGCCCTCCGCCCCACCACAAGTCGACGTCTGGGATGCAGTGCGGCAGTATCGTCAGAATATCTCAGTGCTCCAAGCAGTTGACATCTCTCGCTAGTAGACTAAGCCTTGGCTTTCGTGTACTAAGGGAGGTGGCAGCTCGAAGCCAGTATTCCAGCACCACTAATATTTTATTTTGCTATCACTATAACTTACTTGTCTTAACGTAACTTTCATTTGCCAAATGATTATTCATATTATTTTGTTTGTTGACTTGTCTTGCCTATTTTATGTGATTACCTTTATTCATGTCTTGTTTTTCTAGAGTAATTAAAATTTCATTGTTTATATACTTGTGTTTTGTGTGTCTTCCCATTACCTTACCACAGACGAAAGGACCAACTTTTCTTTTTTTTCGATTATGTGACGAGGCCCTGCCCCTAGCTTTTGAAACAGCCGAACACCAACGCTTTACCGTCACAATATATATACTATAATATATAAATAATCACAAATTATTATAATCCGTGGGAGAACGTAAAACATTTTTAAAAAGCATCTGAAGACAGATATCAGAAAGTCGCTCATCCTGGCCGAAATGCTACAGTCGGATGAAGCGGCATCTTCCCTTTAATTTTAAAGTAGTTTTGGCTGTCCTCGGGTCAACAGTCTTACGGTTTTTGTCAGATATAATACTTTTTCATACATTTGAACACACACTCACACACACGCACGCACACACACACACACACACACACACACACACACACACACACACACACACACACGCACGCACAGTCGGAAAATCCGACACTATTTAATATCATACAGATAATAGCTGTGTTGTATAAACAAGTTAACCATAGAAAATGTAACTTGTAGTGGAATTACCGTCTAAAGAAAACGGGATATCATCACCACATACTATTATAATTCACCACCTATTATGGTGGGAATTATTCTTAAATACATTAGTCTTTGGACTTTACCATCATAGAAACATCTTATATAAATTAACTTAATTATCAATATTAAAGTAGAGTAAATGTGACCCTTCTATCACTTTCTGACATGTGGACAATGTAAGCCAGGCGTCAGAGTGAGGAAGGAGGGAGCCATTGTTGTGTCACCTCCGAGACGTGTGGAGCAAATTTGGCTCCTATCATATCTGGACAATGTCGGCCAGGCGTCAATAGTATGGAGTGTTAGATGCAGCCATTGTTGAGACTAGACCAGAGGCTCACACGGGAGCAAATTCGGCTCCTGTTAATTTACTTGGACGTAGTGTTATGGAAACCAGAAGTGTACCATTATCAACACGCTGTCTACAAATCAAGTTAAGTGTTCTTTCCGAAACCCATTATCTATCATTAGTGGCCATTAATGTCATTATATAGGGTGACCCGGTTAGAGCACGTGGAAGCCTCAAACTAAAGGTAATTAAGCCAGGTCTTCAATGTTCCATGTACAGTTTTCTCTGATATAGCTTGTCATATATAGGTATCTGGCTTCACAGCTAGCGCACTTTTGACAGGTCAAGACGAGGATGCAAGATTTTGTGCACCAGTTACTGGGTGATGGAAGCTACCTCAAAGAGGATAATTTGGTGTCTACACCCTAGTTATACCTGGTGGACTAGCCTGCTGTACTATAAGATAAGGAACCTCTTCAATGTATGTAGTTAATTCTGTAGTTTGATTGGCTGCATATATATAAACTAATAAACCCCCCTAATGTGTAGAGGATCGATTTGTGAGATTATGAGATTATTGCAGAAATACAGTCCACTTAACATTATACAAATTGCTATCGAAGTATATAAATTAACGTAAATATAAATTCATATAAATTAAATAAATATAAATCTCACAGGTCGGTTCCCACATTATTTGGACCTTCGGAACCGGAATATTTGGTCCTATGAACCCACATTTGGTCATCTTAGTACCGGATGAACCAGTTAACCAGTGGATTCATTAAATATACTAGTGCAGTGTTATTTAAACAAGGCCAGCCAGTCAATGACGGCGGCGTTGACTCGTGCGAGTTCACGAGCCCCGCTCAGTTCAGTTCAGCTTCGTCAGCGGTTTCATGTACACCCACAGAGATTTGGTGGAGTGTTATTCTGTGAAATGACAGCGCTAATATAGAAGCCAGCCAAATTAGTGACTGTGTCTTCGCGATATTGTTCACGGATTTCGTGGTGTTACATTTCGCGAGAGATTATCTACGAATTTTGTGGAGTTTATTTCGCGAGGTCACTAATAATATTTAATACTTCTAGATAATATTAGAAGTTTCATAGAGGCTAATTAAGAGGCTATTATCAATAATTGTGTATATTATTTCTCCAAAATAGAGAATTATTTAATATAAATTGCACTAGTGATCACAGTATAATATTTACTAATTGCCAACCCACAACAGGGTAGGATAAAACCATTGACTAGTTGAACTATTATCGTTCATCCTAGTCCCATTATTACCATAGTCAGTTGTACTATATTGATCAACCTAACACCATTAATGAAAGGTGCAAACCCTATTTTGGGTGTAATTTTTATCAACTCGAGTTGAGTTGTATATATAATAATTTACTTATGATCATTACACCTTTGAGTGATTAATTAGTGTCTCTACCATCCTAGGGTGATATAGAGGAGCTAACCTAAAGGTACTTCCAGTGACACTGGTTTATCACTCAAATCATTAGTGTGTATGATTGTATATATATAATGTGTATTAATTTTAAGTGCTAACCTCTAGTAGAGGTAGGATTATTGCCTAGTGAGTTCAGAATTTACCCTAGGCTACCATTAGTGTTTGTTCAGTATTATGAGCAGCGTACAAGCCCCACAAGGCTTCACCAACTAGCTAGTATGGATAATGCTGGCAATGAGAAAACTGTCATACATCTAGTACTACAATTGCTGGATTTACCTCAACCTGATCAGACTGCTGACTCATTACAATCCTTCAGCATGGAGTTTGAGTCACTACTAAGAACATTCAGTCTTAAGGTTGATATAACTACTAGTGAATGGATGACCAAAGTAGTCCTTCAACGAAAATTGTCCAGCGATATACTAGATGAATTATATGCACATCAACATAACACCATCCTGACAGTACAGGACATCACTGAAGGTTTACATTCCATCATAAACAAACGACGAGCAAATGAGGAAGTTAAAGCCTCTTACAAGCCTTCAGAAATAGAAAATAATAGTCAATTAAAGGGTAAAACAACTACCCCAAATAAACATCAGTCAATTACTCTAACATCAAGTTGCAGAAAATCTGACAATGCAGCAGCATCCTCCAAGCC